>NC_057794.1:87847805-88147805 GCF_018294505.1 Triticum aestivum | reverse complement strand
ACCAACAGACGGCCAAAGCATCAGCGGCCGGACATCCGGCCTGTGTGCCCGGACATCCGGCGCCTCAGCAACGCCCGGACATCCGGCATCCCTCCCGGAAATCCGGCATCCCCTATCCAGAGAAGGACTCAAACTGCCATTTCAGCCCGGACATCCGGCCCGTGCCCCCGACATCCGGCCTCCCGCGAATGGCCGGACATCCGGCCCCCAGCCCGGAAATCCGGCGCCTGCCTGCGCGCAGAGTCGGGCCAGAGGCCCATGTATCCCTTTCCCACTTACCCCTTCGTGGCTTAGACTATATATACTCCTTCCCCTCCTCCTAGTTAGGGTTAGCGTTGTGATAGCTCATTTGAGAGATAGAGTTTCGCTCATCCATATTGGATCTACTCCTTGAGAGAGACCGCGGCCCCTCTTCGGAGAAGATCCACCTTGGATTCAAGACCCCTTTACGGGAAGATCCCCATGTGGATTAAAGACCTCCTCATGGAGAAGACCGGTTACCATTTGTATCGTCCCTTGTTGAGTTTGGATCTCGTATCTCCTCTCGTGTTTCGAGGTTCTAGCACATGTGTGACTTAACGCCTGTTCGGAATTCCACCAGCTCCACAAAATTCCAGGAGTTGTGGAGTCAGGAAATAGCTGCTCCGCAGTTTTCAACTGCAACTCCACCAACTCCGGGAGTGGAGTTGTGGAGTGGAAGCTCTCCGAACAAGGCCTTAATCTTGTTGGTTTGAGTGATTCTCTCGTGTTTCCCCTTGTGTTTCCCCTCGTGATTTCCCTCGTGTTCTTCGCGGGATCCGCTCCTTTCGTGAAAGATCGGCCATCTAGGGTTCCACCCTACATCAGCTTGGTATCATGAGCCACGTTGATCACGATTTCGGAGCCTCCCCTCTTCGTTTTCTAGCCTAATTTTGTTGTGTTATTCCCCAATTTCAAAAATCCCCACCAAAAATAGCCACAAATTTTTTTTGTGATCTGTTGGTGTGATGATATTTTGTTGATTTTGATCCATGGATTCATTGTGTCTTGAGTAGATCTATCTTACCCCAAGTTTCCCCACTTTTCATCCACGAAATCCATCAAATTTTGCCCTTGAAATCATCAATTTCCGCCCCCAATTCGAAAATTTCCGCCCCTAACGAGATCAGGAATCGTCGGGCCAGACATCCGGGCCTCAGGCCGGACATCCGGGCCCCAAGCCGGACATCCGGCTCCTAGAGCACCAAATCTGCTCGGTTCTGGACATCAGGTCCCGGATTTCCGGCCCCGAGCCCGGATGTCCGGCCCCTGACATCTCAGTCATCCCCGTTTCACCATTTTGTCCATAACTAATTCATCCGAAGTCCGATTTTCGCGTTCTTTAGCTCGTTGAAAAGCTCTTGACATCCCCCTTCCAACAAAAATATTACCATAACCATTTGACTCCATCAAATTTTTGGAACTTTGGCATCTTTGCCTAGGGCTTCCACCACAACCTCCGCATAACCACCACCGACTTCCGCAACCTGACCAATTTTGTTCCTTATAGCATTTGTGGTTGCCTGAGTAGTCATTCGACTCTCCTAAGGTGTTTAGGCTACTTAGGGACGATTTCTTCTTCATCAACCACCACCACCACCATAACTCCCGCATAGGCTTGCCCACCATACACTTTCACCAACCCAATTTTGTTTGTGTTGTTAGTTGTGTCTCCTAAGGTGTTTCGGCTACTTAGGGGCCATGCTTCCAACTCCGACACCGTGTATAGTCCACCACCTTACCCTCGACTTCCGCATTGCATACTCCACAACCCATCATTTCCATTCCGCAATTCCATTGAGCTTCCAAAACCACCACCACTTTCCCGCTACCACCATTTGACATTTGAGATTTTGAGTTCGCGGTTTTTCCATTTTCTAAGGTGTTTCGGCTACTTAGGGACGAGTCTCCATCATCTTGGTATCTCCATCAAGATCACCGCCACTCATCATCGCCAAGGACGGTAACCTCCATATCATCTTGGTATCGTGGTATCCCTCCATTGTATATTCCCTTGCCATTGGATTGATAACCCCTAGCCTATTTTGCGTTACTTGCCTATCGAGACTAGCTATTTGAGTATTGTCGGCAACGTTACTTGTGCACATTAGTGATCTACACCATACATTGCATACATACCATATCATATTGGTATCATATCATCTCGTGTGCCTCAAGTTTGTTCTTGCATATATACAATTGCTACCTTGGTTTGTGCATTTCGCAAAGTGGCCATACAAAAAAAAGAATAAGCTTTTAAGCAAAAGAGAAAGAGCAAAGAAGCTTGTAAGCAATAGCCATAGCATCATACCACCTTGCATATAAGATCATCTTGGATCACCTTGTGAGAAACACCGGGAACCATACATACATGGCATACTTGGGATAGAACGTTCATACATTTTGCATCTTATAGTTTGTGCACAAGTGTCGTATCCGCCTATTGAGCAATCGTGCTAGCGTCTCTCTTGAGTTGTGCAACACGAGCATTTTCCGTGGATTCCACATTTTGTGCTCATCCTTGGTTGCACGACCCCATTTATCTATCCGTGTGTGTGTTTCCGTGTGCCATTCATTTTTATTGGTCTACTTGTTTCACTTGCGAATTTGTGAATCTCTTTCAACATTATTGACTCTGGCTAACATTTTACATCAACTTTTTGTGCCACTATCCTCACCGAGCTCCACCATAAGCCTTATTTGTGTAGGTGTGAGAAACCGACAAGAATTGGTACCAATCATGTTATTTCCTTGTCCACATTGGAGTGATCATTGATCCACTTTCAACTTCGGTTAAGGTACATTTGGCATTCGTTCTTCTCTTTCTACCACTCACATTTTTCTCTTGGAGTGATGGATAGGCAAGGCATTTCATCTTCGGTCTATAACAACAATGACGAGTTTGATGCCATGAACAACTCCAACGACGCCAAGATGCAAGCTCAAATGGAGGAGATCAAAGCCCTCATCAAGTCCTACAAGCGGTCTTCCTCATCTTCGAGAAGACGCTCAAGAGCACATGTCTCCGAGCTACCATCTCCGGCAAAATCAAATTGGCATCGACACCATCACCAACAAGGACGTGAAGGTCAAGAGCTCAACACCAACAACCGCTCAACGACTTCACCATCTCCCTTGGCATCTTCGCCAAGCGACTTCAAGGCACCTTCGCCTACGGACATATGGCATCTTCGCCAACAAGCACCTCAAGACTACGCTCAAGAGAAGCTCCCCAAGCTCAAGTACGTGACTTCCACAAGCTACTACGACCTCGACATCGACCACGCGATTCCTTTCTATGGGACTCAAGAACCCAAGGAGTATCTTGAGTGGGAGCACCTAATGGACGACTACCTCAAGCTACATCAAGTCCCTCCCGAAGATCAAGTGAAGTGCGCCACAAGAAACTTCCACGACTACACGTCGACATGGTGGCTTCACGCACCTTCGGAGACCTACAACATGAGTTGGCCCAAGACGAAGAGAGCTTTGCGACGAGAGTTTGTGCCTCCAACCTACACGGAACAACTTCAACGCCAATTGGATAACACCATCCAAGGATCCAAGTCCATCGACGAGTACTTCAAGGAGATGAAGATTGCCTTGCGACGAGCCGACATGGACGACCCCATTTCGATGAAGTTCCACTTCATGATGGGATTACACAAGGACATCTCCAAGACGATCTTCCTCAAGAACTACAAGTCCCTCAACGACAACTACATTGGTGCTCTCAAGGCGGAACAAGAACTCATGAAGGCCAAGGCTTCTCCACCCCAAGCACACTTCTCGAAGACCAAGCTCCAAGAAGGTGAGCATGAGGATAGTACCACCAAGATGTCCAAGCCCGACGAGCTCCAAGACAATGCTCCCAAGTTCGACTTCATCGCCATCCCTCTTTGTGGCATTGATGGTGCCAAGTCTACTTTGAATCTTTTTCAAGATGGTGTGGAGACGACTACGACTATGGAGCCAATCAAGGAACATGCTTTGGAGGCATGCGACATGGTGACGAGCATGGAGGATGCTTCCATCTTAGGAGGCGAGAGTGATGATGTGCCATCTTCGGCCTTCATCCACGGCGACGACAACGAGATGGTTGAGCATGGGATTTTCCCTTCAACCACGGCGACATATGTTGACTTGAGTGACTTTAGCCACCATATTGAGAGTGAGAGTGACTTCACCACTAGCCCGATATATGATGTGTTTCCACAATTCCCATGTGAGGAGAGCCACAACCCCCACCACTTGAGTGAGATGAGTGACTCCACGATATGTGACATTGAGTGCACCTACCTTGAGGGAGGGAGTGAACCACCACATAGAGAGAGTGAGAGAGTTCATAGGTCATGTGAGGCCACTTTCAACACTAACGACTTGATCTCTACCTCTATTGTGTCTTCTCATTTGGTGCTAGGTCCCATCTATGATGACGCGCCGATTCGTGATGACTTCGTCCTCCCTTTGGAAAAGATGATGGCCATGGTGGAATATGATGCACCCCCCACATGGTTCCATCAAGATGAAGATGACCACCATTTGGTCTTTCCCACCTCACCTACACCACATGAGTGGAATGACAAAGGTAACATAGGTGAAGGTGATGCTCTAGTCCCACTAGCGGACATTCATGACATTGATTGCTTGCATGATGTTGATCCCCCTATTGACATGCTTCATGCTAGTATGATTTCCCCATGCGATGATTTACCCATTTATGATGAGTATGATGATTGCCATGTGGAGTCTTTTAGTTCTGATGCCATGTTACATAGGATTTCTTGTGACAATTCTCTAGGTCACATCATGTTTGACAATCCGCTTGACTTGTCATATGCTATGCATGAGATCAATCATATGTCATATTTGCAATCTCTTCATAGTGACTATGCATATGCCATTAAAATTAACCCAATTTGCACATATGGCATAGATGACAAGCCCATGGTTATTGGCATTTGTTTTTCTTGTGATGATATTGATATGATCCCTTTGCATCATTTATCTCATATGCCATGCCATGACTACCTAGCTTCGGATATGCATTGTTTTGGATGTTGTCCATTTTCTCCATATGATGTTTCCAATATTGCTCATGAGGAGACCCCCATAGTTTCCTCATACATTTTAGGAGATTTTGATTCATCCCATTCTTTGCATGATCCCAATACTTGTGTGCACCATATGCTTCCCATGAATAAACATGCTATTGATGTGCCATATACTTGCATTCTCAATTTGTGTCCCCATCATGTTATACACAATAACTATTCTTTCATGATGGATGACATGTTCTTATACCATGTATCAAATTTCTTTGAGCGATGCTTATCTTGTGCTAACTCTCACGTGCACATACACATCATGATGGATGATGTGTATGTTTACCACATACACAATTTCTTTGGTCTGTGTTTCTTTTGTGTAGGTACCCATGAATACTTGTCAACCTCGCAATCCCACGAGTTGACAAAACAAGCTCTAGAGAGAAACAATGACTTGGGATCACATGGATTGTCTTTCCCACCGCTCTCTTCACGCAAAGACTTCGCGCATTCCTTCTACATGACCCTCACTTGGCTATGGTTTATTGTCCATTACATATTATATGCCCATCTTGCCATGTTCACTTTGCATGATATGCTCATTACTATGCCTTTGCCATGCATTCGTGACCCATGCTTTGCATTACACATGATGATTGATTCTCATACTTGTATGTGTATATGCAAGCTTGGTGGAGATATCACTTGTTATTGCCATGTTTGCTTTGTTCCCCATGCCTATGATTATACTATGATCTTGCTTTGTGTTCGTGCTTGTGATATGTCATGTGCATTGCCTATGCTTATTATTTGCTCACATGACATGATTGCCATGATTTCCTCTAGTATGTTGCATCTTCGCACTACTAGCTTGCACGACTTGATTCTCATGATTGCTTGTCGTTGTTGCATCATAATATTCATGCACTTGTGCTTCTAATGTTTATGTGCAAGAGAAGAGACCCATCATGATGGATGATGTGTTTATCTACCATGCACATACGTTCTTTGCCTTGTTTTGTGCATGTGTAGGAAACTTGGACCTCGTGTCAACTTCCACAGCATGTGAGTTGACCATTTGAGCTCTTGAGAGCGAACCACCTCCTACCACGACGATTCTACATCGCACTTGCTTGTACTTCGGCATTGTGAAGGACGCACAAGGACATGCTTTCAAGGTGATATCCTTCTCTTTTGAGAACCCCCATACCATGAGCATGGATATTGAGGATCATACTACTTGTGTTGCTTGCACCATGAGACTTGATTGCACACATGCTAGAGATCTTGCTTCAACTTGTCATTTTCAACGTTCCATGCATCATGATATTTATGCCTTGTGTGTTGCATCCAATTCTTGGATTATTTGCTCCTATCACATGCTTGGTTGCAACAATATCATTTCTTCACATATGCCATGTCTCATTGCTTGCTACATGCTTGCCTTGATTGCCTCACGCATGATGAACAATTTCTCTTTCTATTGTGTTGAGTGCCACACTATATTCATTACACCCTATGCACATTATGCTTGGATTGTCTTGCACTTGACCCATGTGTTTAGACACTTCATTTCTTTTGGTGTTGTGAATGATTCCTTTGCCTACCATAGACCTTTCATTGAGCGCTTTGCCCATGTTTGCTATGATCTTGAGGTAGATTCTTATTCACTTATCCAACATATTTGCATCACTACCTCACATTTACATGCTTGTCCCCATGATATCTTTGCTTGTGCTCAATTTATGTGCTTATATGCCATGTCACAATCCTTTGTCACACCATATGCTTTGCATCATGACGACGCTTGTTTGGTGAATAACCTCTTGAATGCTTGGTTTTGCACTAACGCTAACCACATTTGTTTTTCCAAGTGTTTGTTGTCCTTACTCCTATTGAAGGAATCACAAGACGGTGCGACATTGAAGAGTGCCCATTTCGAGCTTCAAGATGACAAGTACTTGGTGAGCGTCCACTTCTACACGGCGAAGCCATCTCTTTCCCATGGTGATTTGGTTTCCGATCCGAGGTCGGATCTTTCCCAAGGGAGGGGAGATGATGCGGAGCATCCTATGGACATCACCATGTCAAGAGTCCGTTTGGCAAGTGACACGTGTGACATCTACTTCACATACATAAAGGTGAATCATCTCCTTTACATGTGCTCACTTGACCCCTTCGAGGATGGTATACTACTTGACACTTCTCCCGTGTGCATGCATAGGTATTGTCGGAGCTTCACGGATGTTGAGGAGGAGTGCAAGTGACAAGGAACAACTACACCATCCGTGAGGGAAGCCTGGAAGCGACGACAGAAGAAGATGGAGCTGCTGAAGCTACAGCGGCCGGACATCCAGCGCCTGTGCAGCCTCCAAGGAGCTGCACCAACAGACGGCCAAAGCATCAGCGGCCGGACATCCGGCCCGTGTGCCCGGACATCCGGCGCCTCAGCGACGCCGGACATCCGGCATCCCTCCCGGAAATCCGGCATCCGCTATCCAGAGAAGGACTCGAACTGCCACTTCAGCCCGGACATCCGGCCCATGCCCCGTACATCCGGCCTCCCGCGAACGGCCGACATCCGGCCCCCAGCCCGGACATCCGGCGCCTGCTTGAGCGCAGAGTCGGGCCAGAGGCCCATGTATCCCTTTCCCACTTACCCCTTCGTGGCTTAGAGTATATATACTCCTTCCCCTCCTCCTAGTTAGGGTTAGCGTTGTGATAGCTCATTTGAGAGATAGAGCTTCGCTCGTCCATATCGGATCTACTCCTTGAGAGAGATCGCGGCCCCTCTTCGGAGAAGATCCACCTTGGATTCAAGACCCCTTTACGGGAAGATCCCCTTGTGGATTCAAGACCTCCTCATGGAGAAGACCGGTTACACATTGTATCGTCCCTTGTTGACTTTGGATCTTGTATCTCCTCTCGTGTTTCGAGGATCTAGCACATGTGTGACTTAATCTTGTTGGTTTGAGTGATTCTCTCGTGTTTCCCCTTGTGTTTCCCCTCATGATTTCCCTCGTGTTCTTCGTGTTCTTCGCGGGATCCGCTCCTTTCGTGAAAGATCGGCCATCTAGGGTTCCACCCTACATCAGCTAGCGGACGACAAAGAGCCGACTGATGGAAAAGATCCTAATTCCAGTAGTGACATCCAAACCATCTGCACAGCCGAAGAACAAGCGTCAGTGAAGTACCGGCGAAAGAACTAAGCCAACGACTGGCCATACCTTCCCCTCGATGTTGGCGCCGCTTTTCGGGCCAGCCGCGACCTCCTCTAGGATCCCATGCCACTTGTTGTAGGTCGCCTGGATGGTCGCCCAATGGTTCGCCATGGCCTTGTCGCGGCGATCCATGTGAATGTTGGTGAAGTCGGGGTCGACCAGTTTGCGCTCGTCGAACACCGTCTTGATACATCTCCAATACGTGTCAGCGTTCTGATTCGAGCCGGTGATCGGGTCGATGCTGACGGGTTTCCATGCTTCGGCGAGGCATTTGTCTTCCTTGGACGTCCACTTGACGCGAGGCTCGCCCGGCCTAGCATTGGGCGCCCGCTTCTTCTTTCTCCCTTTCGGCGCTGGCTCCGCCTCCTCCTCGGCATCGTCGAGCTCGTCGTCCATGTCGACAGCGGTGTCCATCATTTTGTCTTGCACGCGGAACCCGGGGCACGAAGGGGCGGCGACCAAGTCGCTCGTGATGATCTCGTCCATGTCTGTGTCGGTGTTGCTGAACTGTGGCGCCGAACCGTGTGCGAAGGGTAGGGTGACACGACGCAGAGGTGGCATGGGCGAGCCTAAGTACGCCGACGGCGAGTAGCTATACTGGGTGTTGAGGCCAACGGCGAACGCAGGGGAGGGAGTGTTTGGGTCGGGGTTGAAGCTGGAGGGGAGGCACGTGCCGTTGTGCCATGCGGGAAGGTGGTGTTGGGGTTGAAGCCGCCATGCGCGTCGCCGTCGGAGTAGCCAGGCGAGGGCGCGTACCCCATAGCGCCGGCGAGAAGTTGGCCGGTGACGCGAGCTTTGCTGGCTCCCCCATGGGGCTTGTGGGCAGTGGTCGGGCAGAAGGTTCATCATCCCCGCGCGAGACGCCTTCCCTGCCCCTTCGTCGCCGCCGCCGCATCCCTGGCCCTCTTGGTGATGAGCCTGTTCTGCCGATCGGTGGTGACCGCCTCCCGGCGCTCAACGTCCGCCTTCCACTCGGCGTTCGACAAGCCATGCGGCCTTGCCATCGGTGCCCTCAGATGCCTCTGCTTTGGTTGGGCGGTATCGGTGGCGAGGCGGGGGCGCATACTTCTTCGACGGCATGGCGGCCGGATCTGAGGAGAATGGCGGGAGCGGCGGGGGAGACAGGGGCAAGTGCTGGGGAAATGGAGTGAAAAGGGAGGAAACGGCGGGAATAGGCCGGTCTGTCGCCGACAACACGGACCCACGCGCCTTTTCGCTTCAGCCGATACCCCCAGGCGCCCTCCCGGTGTGCTGGGTTCGGCTTGGGTTCGCTGGTTGTTATTTCGGCCCAAACCGGCGATAAACAACGATCTGGGGCGCGACTAGGCCGATTTTTGCCGCCGGCGCTAAAAAGGACGCCCTGGGGGGCTTGTTTGGGGGGGGGGGGGGGGCGAGTGGAAATGCTTTAAGTCCTGATCCTTCTCTATGAAGGCGGTGGCCGCAAGCATAGGTTCAACATGTATATATAACTCCCTGGCACCGTAACGCAAGCAAGCTCAGCTTTCACACTGTAGGCGGTCGATAGCAACGGCGGCGGCAACCGTGCATTCATCATGTACATATGTATCCCTAATGACACAAATGATTTGCAGGCACTAGTACGCAAGCTCGCTCAACTTGACACTGCAGTTGGTCGAGGTGGAGGACTTTAGGATCCCTCCCCAAGTTCAAGATGTCGCGCAAGATAGAGGCATCCCTGCCTGCCTCGTAGCCTACATCCGGCCCATCCTAGCGCTAGCCGCCAGCCTCGGCGTCCATGTCTACACGCTTACTATGTATAGGCCTAGGTCAAAGAAAAGTGGATGATTCATCAACAATGATCCATAGCACGAAGATTCTCAACCAAAGAATATTTCGAAGTGCCACCTTAGAAATCAAGCATTGATAACGCCGTCACTTTTTTGGTCTTCTGAGTGGCCTTTTAAGACCTTGAACAATGCAAGACGTTTAAGGGAGGTGCTTTAAAAAGTAAACCGTTCTTTCTTTAAACATCTGTACTTATTTATAAAAAGTGAACACTTAATTAGGCATCTTTCTTATAGAAATAGGCACTGGTGCTTTAAAAAAATTGATTTACTTTTCTAAGCACCAGCATAAGCACATAACATTGTACAAGGCCTAAGCGCATTTATCTCTTTCTAGCATAATATGTTCAAAAGACGAATCTCAAGCACAATGTCATCAACAATTTCCACATAAGCCTGGTCCAAATCAAACCACGTCTTCTTTCAGCTCGCGTGGCAATCTAATGCAATATAATGGTGCGACGACGCGCCGGGTTGGAAGACAGGTGGGCGAACATCTGCACTCAAGAATTATCCTTTTTTACGAGGGCGAGATTTATCCTTTAATTGTACCATATTTGCACATCATGATGCTTGCACCTTGCGTTGTGTTGTTTCCCGTTACAACGCACGAGCCTTTTTGCTAGTACCTAATAATAAAGGGATTATTGCTTCTGGCCGTTCGTTGTCCTTTTTATAGAAACACCCCTGCATTTTATGTGAATTAACCTGCAGTCCAACTTAAGTCGCAGTCGAACCCTTTTTGTGGTGTTTTTAGAAAACCCCCTGACTTTGGAGGTAATTAACCCGCCATTCATATGTAAGTCAAATGAATTTTTTTTGTTTTAATAGAAAACCCCCCAAATTATTTGGTTAATCAATCTGTAGTCCATCTAAAACAAATGCTTTTCGAAATTATGCATATCTTTTAAACTGTAACTTCGATTTTAATATGTTATATGGAAATTTGATTAGAAAATGTGTAGAATATGAATATGATATTATTTTACCTGTCAATATTTTTAAAATATTATTTTGGATGTAAACTTAATCTATAACACACGGTCTATTATTCTTTCATACTGGCAGCAATCCCGATTGCAAATAAATAACCACTAAAACAAAATTGAGACGAAAGAAAATATTGATAACCACGCATGTACAATTCTAAAAACCAACATATTTCTCATTTTATTTTCGTAGAGCTTGGGCAAGTTGAAGACGTCGCGCAAGATAGGGGCATCCCTGCCTCCCTTGTAGCCTACATCCGGCACATCCTAGCGCTAGCCGCCGGCCTCAGTGTCGTGTCGACACGCTTACTATGTATAGACCTAGGTCAAAGAAAAGTGGATGATTCATCTACCATGGTCCATAGCGCGAAGATTCTCAGCCAAAAAATATTTCGAAGTGCCACCTTAGAAATCAAGCAGTGATAATGCCATCACTTTTTTGGTTTTCCGAGTGGCCTTTTAAGACTTTGTACAATACAAGACGCTTAGGGGAGATGCTTTGAGAAATAAACCCTTCTTTCTTTAAGCACCGGGGCTTATTTGTAGAGAGTGGATGCTTAATTAGGCGCCTCTCCTATAGAAATAGACATTGGTGCTTTAGAAAAATCCAATTTACTTTTCTAAGCACCTAGCGTTGTAAAAGGCCTAAGCACATTTATCTCTCTCTAGCATAATATGTTCAAAAGATCGATCTCAAGCACAATCTCATCAGCAATTTCGACATAAGTCTGGTCCAAATCAAACATCTTCTTTGAGCTCGTGTGGCAATCTAATGGTGCGACAACGCGTGAACATCTGCATTCAAGAATTATCCTTTTTTGCGAGGGTGAGGTTTATCCTTTAACTATACCACATTTGCACATCATGATTCTTGCACCTTGCGTTGTGTTGTTTTCCGTTACAATGCTTAGGCCTTTTCTGCCCGTCTGTCATCCCTTTTATAGAAACACCCCTGCATTTTACGTGAATTAATTCATAGTCCAACTTAAATCGTAGTTGAAACCTTTTTTTGTGGTGTTTTTAGAAAACCCCCTAACTTTGGAGGTAATTAACCCGCCATTCATATGTAAGTCAAACGAATTGTTTTTTGTTTTAACAGAAAACCCCCGGATTATTTGGTTAATCAATTCACAGTCCATCTAAAAAATTGATTTTCTAAATTATGCACATTTTTTAAACCGTAACTCCGATTTTAACATGTTATATATAAAATATGATTAGAAAAATGTGTAGTATCTGAATATGATATTATTTTACCTGTAATTTTTTTTAAATATTATTTTGAATGTAAACTTAATCTATAACACATGGTCTGTTATTCTTTCGTATTGGCGGCAATCCCCATTGCAAATAAACAACCACTAAAACCAAATTGAGACGAAATAAAATATTGGTAACCACGCATGCACAATTCTAAAAACCAACATATTTTTGACGCCCCGAGACCGATGCGCCAGGTGTCTTCCAGTTATTCGCTGTCGTTGCCAAGTCTTTTGCTTGTGTGTTGCATTTCATCATGTCATCATGGGCATTACAGCATCATGTTTTTCAAAACTTGCATTAGTCCGGATCTCCCAGTTCCTTCCGTTGTCCGTTCTGAGCCCAGACACACTTGCACGCGCCCGCGGCATGTCCGAAATAGTATTTTATAAGTGGTCGGAAAATGTTCTCGAAATGGATTGAAAGTTGGCATGCGGTGTTGTTATAGTGTAGATTGGCCGCCTGCCAAGTTTCATCGCATTCGGAGTCCGTTCGACGCCCCAACGAATAACTATAGCGGCATTATAGCCGGGCACACGCCGGACGTTTTCGGTTTCCGGAAACAGTCGCCGGGCCTCTCTCTCCTCTCTTCTCTCAGCTCGAGACCGTCTACACAGTCCACTGCCTACCGCCAGGCCCAACCTAACCTCTCTCGTCAGCCCGCGGCCCTCCTCGCACGCGCGTCTGAAACTGTCCCGAACCCGACCCGGATAGTCATCACCGTTGGGTCCGGAACATCCCCAAACATCTACAAGACATCACCGTTTTCTTATTTGGACTTCCTAGTCTATTTTTCTCGACCGCTCGATTTTAATTGTAGGGACGGATTAGCTCTTAAACTTCATGCATATCATATCTCACAAACCATGCATCCAAATAAAACATGTCATATATGTAACTTGACTAGAATTTCATCTAGTTTCATAATATGCCACTTTCATGCATGTTAAAAATGTTTAAGATGATATTTGTTTAAATTTGTTCAAATGCCATGTTAAAATGCTTTAATTCATAACTAAATAACCGTAGCTCGGTTTTTAATAAACTTTATATGTAAATAGGGTAGAAAAATGCCTAGTTTAACATGGTGGCTTTACTTTGCATGTTTAACAACTCTAAAATATGGTTTAGGGAAGAACAGTACCAAAACCTAAAATATGCACATGAGGAGTTTCCGGACTTGTTGTTTGTTGTTTCGGCCTCATTTAAACTTGCCCAGATAGGTAGTTTTCATTTGCTTCAGCTCTTGCCATGTTAATCAACATTTGATATTGTTAGGTTCATAATCGAGATCGAACTAAATAACTTGAATGTGGTGCTCCGTCAATATGCAACTCGTTGCATATTGAGCTCCACTTAATTTTTAGGATTGTTTGTCCATATTGCCATGCCATGCCTCATTAAACCGGGCATGCATCATACTTGGTTGTGCATCATGCCATGTTTATGTGATGGTTGTTTACTTTGTTGCTTGCTTCTTTCCGGGTTGATTCTCGTGTTAGCTTGGGTTTCATTCCGGAGTTGTGAGGATTCGTTCGACTACATCCGTTTGTCTTCTTCATGGACTCGTTCTTCTTCCTTGCGGGATCTCAGGCAAGATGACCATACCCTCGAAATCACTTCTATCTTTGCTTGCTAGTTGCTCGCTCTATTGCTATGTCGCGATACCTACCACTTGCTTTATCATGCCTCCCATATTGCCATGTCAAGCCTCTAACCCACCTTTCCTAGCAAACCATTGTTTGGCTATGTTACCGCTTTGCTCAGCCCCTCTTATAGCGTTGCTAGCTGCAGGTGAAGATGAAGTTTGTTCCATGTCGGAACATGGTTATGTTAGGATATCACAATATCTCTTATTTAATTAATGCATCTATATACTTGGTAAACGGTGGAAGGCTCGGCCTTATGCCTGATATTTTGTTCCACTCTTGCGGCCCTAGTTTTCGTCATACCAGTGTTATGTCCCTTGATTTTGAGTTCCTTACACGGTTGGGTGTTATGGGGACCCCTTGGCAGTTCGCTTTAAATAAAACTCCTCCAGCAAGGTCCAACCTTGGTTTTACCATTTGCCTCACCACCACCTACTTTTCCCTTGGGAGTCGCGCTCCCGAGGGTCATCTTTATTTTAACCCCCCGGGCCAGTGCTTCTCTAAGTGTTGGTCCAAACCAGAGCCACTTGCGGCGCCACCTCGGGGAAACTTGAGGGCTGGTTTTAGCTGTACGTAGTGTTCATCCGGTGTTGCCCTGAGAACGAGATATGTGCATCTCCTATCGGGATGTCGGCGCATCGGGCGGTCTTGCTGGTCTTGTTTTACCATTGTCGAAATGTCTTGTAACTGGGATTCCGAGTCTGATCGGGTCTTCCTGGGAGAAGGAATATCCTTCGTTGACCGTGAGAGCTTGTGATGGGCTAAGTTGGGACACTCCTGCAGGGTTTGAACTTTCGAAAGCCATGCCCGCGGTTATAGGCAGATGGGAATTTGTTAATATCCGATTGTAGAAAACTTGACACTTAACTTAATTAAAATGAATCAACCGCACGTGTAGCCGAGATGGTCTCTTTCCGGTGGAGGCCGGGAAGTGAACATGGTTCTTGTGTTATGCTTGAACGTAAGTAGTTTCAGGATCACTTCTTGATCACTTCTAGTTCACGACTGTGCTTTGTTCTCTTCTCGCTCTTATTTGCGTATGTTAGCCACCATATATGCTAGTGCTTGCTGCAGCTCCACCTCACTACCACTTTCCTACCCATAAGCTTAAATAGTCTTGATCTCGCGGGTGTGAGATTGCTGAGTCCTCGTGACTCACAGATACTTCCAAACTGTTGCAGGTGTCGATGATACCAGTGCAGGTGACGCAACTCAGCTTAAATGGGAGCTCGATGAAGATCATGTTCGTTGTGTTGTTTCGTTTCCTGTTGATCAGTAGTGGAGCCCAATTGGGACGATCGGGGATCTAGCATTTGGGATTGTCTTTATTTATGTTGGTTCCGTAGTCGGACCTTGATTGTATTCTAGATGATGTATGCTATATTTATGTATTGTGTGAAGTGTCGATTGTAAGCCAACTCTTTATCCCTTTCTTATTTCAGTACATGAGATGTGTAAAGATTACCCCTCTTGCGACATGCCTACCATGCGGTTATGCCTCTAAGTCGTGCCCCGACACGTGGGAGATATAGCCGCATCGTGGGTGTTATAATATTTCTCATCTTATTTTCGTAGAGCATGAGAGAGAAAGAGGGGGGAGGGGAGGGGGAGGGAGAGAGACGCCTTAGAGTTGACCACATTCAAATGCATTATGGTTGTATGAGAACAGAGGCCACCGCCCGCGAGAGTAAAGAGGATAAGCAGCAACACAAATGTGATGCCCTTTTAAATTAAAGGGTGTGGACTTATTAGGTTTTCAATCATGATTATGGAGCTAAGAGCGTGTTTTTTCCCGTTGCAATGCATAGGCTCTTTTGCTAGTGATTGATGACGGGCGAAATGAAAATCAACAAAGCGGTCCAAACCAAACAAAGAATATTACCTCCCTTTATTAGTATGTATAGATAGTGAATGTTTTGCTAAATCATGATTATTTTTTGAAAAACATAAGTAATTTTAGTTTCCCTTTTTTTAAAAAAAATATAAGAAAAATTCAACAATATACATTTTAACAAAAAATATGATTTTTCAAAAATTCACAAAGATTTTAGAAATCCTGGACATTTCTAAATTCTTAAACACTTCTTTAACTCATGAACAATTTTATAAATTCGTCAACATGTTTCGACATTTGTAAAATTTATTATTTTAAAAGTATGATTTTTTTTAGAAATGAACCAAATCGGATGAAAAAATATGTCTAGATATAAAAAGCTGTCTGAAATCAGCAAGAATACACCATGAACCCATCATATGCCACACATGCACTTGCATGTACTGTGGGCCAGCCCAGTGCGCGTTTTGGGGTCTATTCCATTTTTTGGTATTTTAACCCCTCCAAATAATTTATGTGGTATTACAAATAATGTTCACAATTTTAAAACAATTTTTTCAGTTTTGACAAAGTTCAAAATTTTATATAAACTTGAGAAATCAAAAGATGTGTGAAATTTAGGAATTATTTCACAAACTTGAAAATGTGTTCACGAGTTTGCGAAAATAGATTAAATGGATCATGAATTTTAGAAAATGTTCATAATTTAAAATATATCCACGGATTGACAAACAGAAACAAAAATGAAAAAAAGAAATAGAAAAACAGGCAAAAATGAAAGGCCGAGGAAAAATAAAGAAATGAGAAAATAGAAGAAAATAAAGTAAAAACGACAAAAATCACTGGAGAAAACCAAAGGGGAAAAAAGGGAAACGGCTACATAGGGCGGCCCATTGCAACGCTACCCTATGCTATTTGTACCGTTTGATTACTGTAGTGAAGACAGGGAAATTCCAAAATTCTGTAAAGTCCAAAATAAAATGCATGTCAAAGTAATTAAAATTACACAAATAAACTGATTAATAGGTACTCCCTCCGTCCCATAATGTAAGACGTCTTACATTATGGGACGGAGGGAGTACAAATCAATGTGCATCTAACATGCGAAAATGCCCAAATGTAAATGCTACTGGATGATACCACATGCGTTGTCGCTAGACTCTTGTTAAAAAAAATGCATAAATAGGTGCCAACAACAACTAAAACTAATTAAAAAGTGAATGTAAGGAGTGTTCTTCATTTTGAAAATCTATACCTTTTTTATTTTACTACTAACAGAAATAGGTATTCTTGGTTCGTCATGCTATTTTACAGAAAATCCTCTGAGTTTCTGATAATAAACTAGCAGCACAGTTTAAAATTAGATTTTTTTTTTTACTTTTGCAGAAAACTCTTTGATATTTCCGATAATTAACCTGTGCGTCAGTTTTAAGTTAGATTTTTTTGCTTTTGGAGGAAACCTCATATGATATTCGGGTTAATCAACCCCATGACATATCAAATGTGTTTTGAAAATAACCATACCTTTTAAACCCTAACTCCAAATTTAACATGTTATATATGAAATTTGATTAGAAAAATGTGTTGAACCTGAATGTGATGTTATTTTACCTGTTAACCATTTTAAAAATATTATTTAGGATGCATCCTTAATCAATAGCGCAGGATCCGTCTTTTTTGAATATCGGTGCCGATCCGAACTAGAAATGAATACCTCAGCAAAATCAAAATTGGAGACAAAAGAAACCATCTATAATTACACATGCACGCCTCGCCAAACGTCAAAGAAAAAAACAGATTTCTCATGTTATGCCAGGAGAGAGACGCTTTAGGATTGAAAACATTTCAATGCCGGGAGAGAGACGCTTTAGGATTGAAAACATTTCAATGTGTTGTGATTGTGCAAGCACTAAGGCTAGCATCGGGGATGGTGGGAAGAAGGATAAGTGACAACACAGATGCGATGTCATGTGTTGAAATAAAGCACGTGGACCTATCCAGGTCTTGATTCATGGCTATTGGGTTAAGGAAGTGTGGTATTTATTTTCTCTTTTGCTAGTAAAAAACATATTGAGCAGCAAAAATGTATTTTAAAGATGGGGGGGGGGGGGGGGGGGAGGGCTGGACTAAACAAAGTTATTTTTCAACAAAAATGTGAAATATGAAGTACATAGATTTGCTTTAAGCGTCCAACACGTATACCGTTCATGATCAAACAAAAAATAATGCATAATTGGAATGACAGCCGCAAACACAAGCCGAGTATTACTCTCTCCGTTCTTAAATATTTGTCTTTTTAGATATTTCAAATGAACTACCATATATATATATATATATATATATATATATATATATATATATATATATATATATTAAAGTGTAGATTCACTTATTTTGTTCCGTATGTAGTCACTTGTTGAAATCTCTAAAAAGACAAATATTTATGAACAGAGGAAGTACAAAGCATGACACCTGCTCGATAGGACAGCAAATTTGAATCCAGTATCCACTGTTTCACATTTTACAAGAGCAAAATCTTTTATCTCGCATCACGCAAAGGCTTTTCTCTGATAGTATAAATTATGTGTTGTATGCAAACATACTGAGTCGTTCGTATGATGTTACTCCCTCGATCTTGAACATGCAGACCAACTCATTAGAAAGTTTGTTCAGACCCAGACCTCCGTCCTAGTCCTCCCACGACCAATTTCCAGGTTCTTTTGTTCCGAACATCCTCTTCCTTGTTTAATTTCAGTTATTATCAGATGGACATGGGAACCGACATTCACACTTAACTATGCAAACACTATAATCCAGAATTGTGCCATGACAACGGAAGTATTCAGATTGCCCAAGCTCTAGATTATTATGCACTAGAGTAGCAAAAGTAAATATATTAAAAGCTTCAGCACATGACATGGTCAAAAGAACAGAGAAATATAAACACAAACGATCCGCTCATTTGGCACGACATCCTCAACTTGCATCTCAGTTACTCCCTCCGTCCCATGATACAGGATCGTTTTGCAAGTTAAAACAGCTTGCAAAACGATCTTATATTGTGGGACGGAGGGAGTACTATCTGATAACATCCTCCAACTCACCTTACTTATCGCTGTCAGTACTTGGTAGCAACTAAGCCCAATACTCATAAGAAGATGATTCTTACTACATTATCAGGTCCCAGCTTACCAGGTGCATCTAGTGCTGCGCCAATTAGCTTTTAAAAGATGCCAGAACCATACACCAATTCCAAAATACCATACTAGAGCTATGCTCTAAAACCTGAGCTATATACACAGAGATGTATCTCACTACATCATGCCCTAACCCTCAATTTGAGCTCAGCAGTAATCGATGGGAGTTTCAGAACCAGTAGCGCATAACCATCCGTGAACATGGCCTCCTTGAAATTTTCCTCCGCCACAAAGAAGTCAATGCACTTGTTCTTCAACTACTGACAGTTGTAGGTTTCAGCCCAACCTAAGATAGTTGCAACTGTATCTACAGACACTTTCTCCCATAACTTCTGGGCACAAATAACCTTCAGACGATCCAATGCATACCAATCGGCCGCAGCGCGTAGATCCTGAAACATCTCAGCGGAGGAGTCCTCAAGCCTGTCTTCTCAGGCAATTCATCCGTGTAAATGAACCGAAGCATAACTTTAAATGTTGCAGGTGTGATGTCGTGCAGTGTGATGGATGACATTGTAGCCTCAGACATGGAACCGAAGAGCTCTGCTCTAAAGACCGGTGAGCGGGCAGCAAGCACCGCACGGTGAGCATGGAATGTCTCATCATTGACGATGAATGACACATCTGTCCCGTCATTGTTATCTAGCAGGCAGCCAAGATGAGTTCCAATGTCTGAAGGCGGCAGGGGAATAGGACTGTCATCGATGACCATGACGGCACATAGAAACGTGACGTGTCTCCCTATTAAGTAATCTTCCTCCAAAATAGTTCCCTTGATGAACCGATCCCACCCCCAAGAATCGGCGAGGCCTTTGTCTCCCTTGATCCCAAAGGTTTCAAATGTCCTTTGCATGCCTGACATAGATGGTTTGCCATCCCTACCCAGTATGTCGACCTCCAAGATGGCCCTGACGCATCTGGATTTGCTCAAATGGTCGAGGAAGATAGAAACATACTCGCCCTTGTTGGCCTCGCTCTCCCCATGCGGGAAGCACTCAATCCTCCAAAGGTGTCCCCCGGCGGAGACGATGTCAGAGTAGACGGACTTGCCGAGAGGAAGCTCCTTGATTTGCTGGTAGTCTACTCTGAACTGGAAGATAGAGGAGTCCACGATGGTGGTCTGCGCCTCCGGCTGTGCCGTCTTAGCCCGCTTGTTCACTGAACAAATTTTAAGCAAACACAAAGACGAATTACCACAAAAAAGGACGCAAAAGAAAGTACTACCACAAAATTGACGGTGCAGTCGTGCAGAGTACAAGCTAGCGAATCCTTCAGCTCATCGAACTGAAACAAAAGCACAAAAGGGCACTCACTGGCTTGCTAGCAGTCGGAGGTGGCGGCGATGCGATTGCCCTGCTGGTGGTGGCAATCGGTGCTGAGGCGCCACCGGCCGCTCCTTAGATCTCCCCGCACCCGCACCAGAACCTCCGCTGTACGCCGTATTTCTGTCTCCTCTGCTCCGCTGTTGCTTGGCGTGAAACCCTTGAGCACAGACAGAACTGTTCTTTGCGGGCTTCCAACAAGGGGGTCCCTCCAACACGGCAGGTGATATGGGCCGCACTGAGAATGTGTCCCTAGCCAAAATGAAATGCACGTCAAAGTAGTTTTTCTTTTTTAACACAGTGAAATCACAGACTCATATACAAGCACATGCAATCACATGCATCGAAGTAGTTGACTGGAATAAATTGACTAATAGATACAACGTGCCAAAATAGGAGTGCAGACAACATAGAGAAGTACAAGATGGCGAAGAAGGTCGCAAAGCGAGCTGTCAGTGAAGCAAGGGGTCAGGCGTATGAGCAGCTCTACCAACGGTTATGCACGAAGGAAGGGAAAGGGACATCTATAAGATGGCCAAGATCGGGGAGAGGAAGACGAGGGATGTTGGCCAAGGCAAATGGATCAAGGACGGAGTAGACCAACTCCTAGTGAAGGACGAGGAGATTAATCATAGATGGTGGGAGTACTTCGACAAGTTGTTCAATGGGAAGAATGAGAGTTCTACCATTGAACTGGACGACGCCTTCGATGAGACCAGCATGCGTTTTGTGCGGCGTATCCAGGAGTATGAGGTCAAGGAGGCTTTAAAAAGGATGAAAGGAGGCAAGGCGATGGGCCCAGATTTTATCCCCATTGAGGTGTGGAAAGGCCTTGGAGACATAGCGATAATATGGCTAACCAAGCTTTTCAAGCTCATTTTTCGGGCAAATAAGATGCCAGAAGAATGGAGTCGGAGTATATTAGTACCAATCATCAAGAACAAGAGGAATGTTCAAAGTTGTACTAATTACCGTGCAATTAAGCTGATGAGTCATAGAATGAAGCTATGGGAGAGAGTCGTTGAGCATCGCTTATGGAGAATGACAAGCGTGACCAAAAATAATTTTGGTTTCATGCCTGGGAGGTTGACCATGGAAGCCATTTTCTTGGTACGACAACTTATGGAGAGATACAGGGAACAAAAGAAGGACTTGCATATGGTGTTCATTGACTTCGAGAAGGCCTATGATAAGATACCACGGAATGTCATGTGGTGGGCCTTGGAGAAACACAAAGTTCCAGCAAAGTACATTACCCTCATCAAGGACATGTACAATAATGTTGTGACAAGTGTTCGAACAAGTGATGTTGACACTGATGACTTCCTGATTAAGATAGGACTGCATCAGGGGTCAGCTTTGAGCCCTTATCTTTTTGCCTTGGTGATGGATGAGGTCACAAGGGATATACAAGTAGATATCCCATGGTGTATGCTCTTTGCAGATCATGTGGTGCTAGTTGACGATACTCGGACATGGGTAAATAGGAAGTTAGAGTTATGGAGTCAAACCTTGGAATCGAAAGGGTTTAGTCTTGGTAGAACTAAAACCGAGTACATGATGTGTGGTTTCAGTACTACTAGGTGCGAGGAGGAGGAGGTTAGCCTTGATGGGCAGGTGGTGCCTCAGAAGGACACCTTTCGATATTTGGGGTCAATGCTGCAGGAGGATGGGGGTATTGATGAAGATGTGAACCATCGAATCAAAGCGCATTCTCTGTGACAAGAGAGTGCCACAAAAGATAAAAGGCAAGTTCTACAGGACGGCGGTTCGACCTGCAATGTTGTATGGCGCTGAGTGTTGGCCGACTAAAAGGCGACATGTTCAACCGTTAGGCGTGGCGGAGATGTGTATGTTGAGATGGATGTGTGGCCACACGAGGAAGGATCGAGTCCGGAATGATGATATGCAAGATAAAGTTCGTGTAGCACCCTATGTTTTAAAGGCGTCCCTAAGGCGACGCCTAGGCGTCGAAGCGCTCCCCCTCCGCTTTGGAAAATCGACCGCTTTGGGCGCCTAGGCGTCCAAAGCGCCCGCCTAGGCGTCGCCTAGGCGCCAAAGCGCCCCCCCTCCCTAAGGCGGTAAGGCGTCGCCTTAAAAACATAGGTAGCACCAATTGTAGAGAAGCTTGTCCAACATCGTCTGAGATGATTTGGACATATTCAGCGCAGGCCTCCAGAAGCTCCAGTGCATAGCCGACGGCTAAAGCATGCGGAGAATGTCAAGAGAGGTCGGGGTAGATCGAATTTGACATGGGAGGAGTCTGTTAAGAGAGACCTGAAAGATTGGGGTATCACCAAAGAACTAGCTATGGACAGGGGTGCGTGGAAGCTTGTTATCCATGTGCCAGAGCCATGAGTTAGTCGCGAGATCTTATGAGTTTCACCTCTAGCCTACCCCAACTTGGTTGGGACTAAAGTTTTTGTTGTTGTTTATTCAACGTGCCAAAATAGTTCCAAATCCGAATACAATACAGAGACCGGGAAGCAAAGACGATCAATTCAATTGTGGACAGTTGCCAATTTCGAATTGGGCAGTGAATTCGGCTCATGATCATTAATAACACTAAGTTTGTCTTTTTTTTTCTAAAGTTGCAGGTTGATTTTGAATGTAAAACTCGCGTTCAATTTATGTAATTATTGTATGTTTTTTCTCACAATTTTTTGAGGATTGATTCAAAATGTGCGAAGTATCAGGAGTACTTCAGAGGTGGGAGACAAATAGGGGGCGCAGTGCACAGGAGCAGTCCGACCGGGCCAACCCATTGGCAGGAACCGAACAAATCGAGTAATAATGTAGCATCAGGGCGTCATTGTAGCGGTCTACTGTATGGAATGGTTACTATAGCATGAGGTTTACTGTAGTTGACGTTAAAAAAATTGCAAACTCATTTTGAAAAAAGTGAACATTTCTTGAGATCATGTAGAAAACCTGCAATTCATGTGTAATTATTTTGGTAGAATCTATGACTTAACCTTCAAATCACCGTTTTGTTTTCTAAAATGTGATCCGTGTCAAATACACCCTCCGTTCCTAAATATAAGTCTTTTTTAGATAATCCACTACAAAACTACATATGGATGTACATAGACATATTTTAGAGTGTAGCGTCACTCATTTCGCTCCGTATGTAGTCCATAGTAGAATCTCTAAAAAGACTTATATTTAGGAACGAAGGGAGTATTTTGTTATTGATGGTTATGGTCAAATACTTATATAGGCTAAGAATTTTCCACTTATACTAAGAGTTGACTAATGGGACTCCACAATACATTTAAATCACATGTGGTTGACATCACGGTTAGCTTGCTACATACATGTTGACACACCCGTCTCCTGTTTTATATTGACATAATGACCAACATGTCTCTCTGAAACATCATCTTCAAAACAATAGTATGTGCAGAGAGATGCCAAGAAACGATTCTTGCGAGCGGATCTAGAATTTTGAAACAGGGTGGTGCATCTCAAAAAATTTATTTTGACAACACATATTGCATTGGAGAAACACAAAGTCCCAGCAAAGTACATTACCCTCATCAAGGACAGTACGATAATGTTGTGACAAGTGACGTCGACACTAATGACTTCCCGATTAAGATAGGACTGCATCAGGGGTCAGCTTTGAGCCTTTATCTTTTTGCCTTGGTGATGGATGAGGTCACAAGGGATATACAAGGAGATATCCCATGGTGTATGCTCTTTGCGGATGATGTGGTGCTAGTTGACGATAGTCGGACGGGGGTAAATAGGAAGTTAAGAGTTATGGAGACAAACCTTGGAATCGAAAGGGTTTAGGCTTATTAGAACTAAAACCGAGTACATGATGTGTTGTTTCAGTACTACTAGGTGTGAGAAGGAGGAGGTTCGCCTTGATGGGCAGGTGGTGCCTTAGAAGGACATCTTTCAATATTTGGGGTCAATGCTGCAGGAGGATGGGGGTATTGATGAAGATGTGAACCATCGAATCAAAGCCGAATGGATGAAGTGGCGCCAAGCTTCTGGCACTCTTTGTGACAAGAGAGTGCCACAAAAGCTAAAAGGCAAGTTCTACAGGACGGCGGTTCGGCCCGCAATGTTGTATGGCGCTAGGTGTTGGCCGGCTAAAAAGGTGACATGTTCAACAGTTAGGTGTGGCGGTGATATGTATGTTGAGATGGATGTGTGGCCACACGAGGAAGGATCGAGTCCGGAATGATGATATACGAGATAAGAGTTGGGGACTGGGGTAGCACCAATTGAAGAGAAGCTTGCCCAACATTGTCTGGGATGGTTTGGGCATATTCAGCGCAGGCCTCCAGAAGCTCCAGTGCATAGCCGACGGCTAAAGCATGCGGAGAATGTAAGAGAGGTCGGGGTAGACCGAATTTGACATGGGAGGAGTCCGTTAAGAGAGACCTGAAGGATTGGAGTATCACCAAAGAACTAGCTATGGACAGGGGTGCGTGGAAGCTTGCTATCCATGTGCCAGAGCCATGAGTTGGTCGCGAGATCATATGGGTTTCACAATGTTCAAGAAAGCGGTAAGCGTAAGCGGAGCGGAAGGCCACAGCTTAGAGCAATGGCTGCTTAAGCGCAGCTTAACCAGGGTTAAGCGTTTTTTTAATTGGCCAGAATTTGGCTGTTTTTGAATAATATGCACAAGAAAACAGAAAATATAGCACATAGGTAACTGAAAAATCTGAAATACTCCCTCCGTCCCAAAATTCTTGTCTTAGATTTGTCTAGATACGGATGTATCTAACACTAAAACGTAACTAGATACATTCGTATTTAGACAAATCTAAGACAAGAATTTTAGGACGGAGGGGCATATAAGGTTGAGGTTCAGTGGTTCACACACCACAACAAATAGCCAAATAACACATAAGGATAAGGTTCAGTGGTTCACACAGCAAGCATAAATGCATAATATTGGCTTAGAGCATATAAGATAAATGGCAGCTGCAGGCAAGCAGCAGCAGCAGCAACCAAACAGCAGCAGCAGCCAAACAGCAGCCCCATCCCAGCCCAAGCAGTAGTTCAGATCCAGTGCGGGGACGAGGAGGAAGAATGCATGGAGCTGAGTTGGATGCAGAACAGGAGCATCTGGACTGGAGCTCTCTTCTCCCCACTCCCCTTCTAACCCAGTAAACCCTAGCCGAACAGGCCAGTATTGGGCCAGGCCTTTATTCCCATCTTTTACCTCCAGCCCGTGGCCCATTCCTCGCTTTTTGAACGCTTAAGCGCGCTCAGCGACCGCTTAGCCAGCGCTCAGCGCTAAAGCGGCCGCTAAATCCCGCTTTTTTCGCTTAACGCTAAAACTTCCGCCTAGGGCAGAAGCGAAGCGTTTAGCTGTCGCTTAGCGCTAAAGCGCGCTTAAGCGGCGCCTAAAAACGCTTTCTTGAACATTGGGGTTTCACCTCTAGCCTACCCCAACTTGTTTGGGACTAAAGGCTTTGTTGTTGTTGTTGTTTTTGTTGTTTAACGCATATTGCATTGCTACCGTACTTAATTAATTTACCAATTGGCAATAACACAATGGAAAGATATAATATGGTCTTACAAACATATTAAAATCCTCAATCAAGTGTGTATTTTGCATAAAAGAAGAATACATGCCTATACACTTTCTAATGGCCATGAAAGTATCAATTGTATCACCTTCATTCTTTGTGGCATGTTTCCGGAAAAGAGAAGCACTGAGTCTCATCCTCTTCATTCTTCAAATTCTACACTTTTTTTTTACATTCTAGTATCAATCATGGTTGGACACGACAAATTATCCCCATTTGTTCATGTATGTGGCTGATAGCACTATAAATATCAGACCTAGATTCCTTTCAAAACAAAGACCCTAGATTCCTAAATCATAATGAGAACAATCAATCAGACATTAAAATGGGGACGAGGAAAATGGACAACGTACCTCAAATACGATCGGCTCCCTTTGTGTCGTAGCTGCACACCAGCACACCGCCGGCCGCCGGGCAGGACCAGTGCTGCTGCCGAGTGAGCAGGGAGCGAGGAGCGGACGGCTAGGCACTGTCATTGCATCGGCCCTGTGGGGCGGACCTTGGGCAGCTCCTGGACTCTTGGGGTCCGGCGACGGTGATTCGCCGGCGAGTAAGCGGCGAGTCCGCGAGCAGTGCGGCGCAGAGGGGAAAGACGGAAAAGACTGCGACGAGAGGCAGTGCGGCTGCGCGTTCTAGTTGGTACGAGCGGACTAGCAGGCCGCGTTTGTTGGGCCTTTTTTATTTCTTCTTCTCCAGCCCATCACCAAATCCCCTATATACAGGCCGTCCAAAATTCCCAGGGTGGGCCGCGGCCCATCCTATCCACCCTGTAGCTGCGCCCGCTACTAATATTCTGACACTTTCTAAAAATATATATTCTGACACATTATTTCCTAATATATGCATTAGGAAAATAATGGACAATTGGAAAGCCGACATTAGTGAAAGATTTGTCTACTGATAAATTTTCTTAATGCCTCTGCATCGACCTGTCAAAAAGGAAGTTAGATCATTATGTTGAAGGATCAAGGGTTATTGTCCATCCAAGAAAAATGTAATCCATACTTGCATCATGGAAGTTGCTTACTGTTTTGCCTCTAAATGTTTGGGATAATTGAAATATGTGTTATCCTTAACAAAATTGCATCTTCTCTTTAGTTAGTGATGAGAAGGACGGCATCCATTCTATGGAAACCCATCGGATATTATATGGTATGATGAGCGTTTGTGCGTTAGGCCAAATGTTTGATGATATTATCATGTAGGCACGCATTTCATCTTTTGTAATGATGAGGATGAGCTGGAGAAAAACATATCTTACGATTTTCTGGATCTTTATTGTGTACTCATATCGAGCAACACACACAGATTTAAAATAGTCCATGTTCCTTCTATTAGCATATACTATATGTCTGAATGAATTGGTCATGACACTTGATTTTCATGTTTTATGTGTCGCGGGAAGCTGCTCAGCTCATCAATGACACAAAAAAAATAAGAAATCATATTTTTAAAACATAAAAAAGTTGGGTGCAACAAAGCGCACTTTTTTTGTTCTAGTAGGAGCTAAAATGCACCAGGGCCCTGTCCCATTTAGCTTCTTGGCTGAAGAAAATGGAAGTGTCTGCCTCTGAAAAACTATGTTGCCGGTTTATCAAGTACCAGAGAAAAGAAATATTCATTGACTAAAAAACACATAATATTTAATTTTTAGGTATTTTTAATAATGTTTGCAATTTTAAAAATGTTGTGAATTTGTAAAAGATAAATAAATAACATAATAAAACAAAAAATATGCATTTTAGAAAATGTTTCACGAACTTGAAAAAGTGTTCACAAGTTTGAGGAAAAACGCTTAAAAAAGGACCATGAATTCCACAATATGTTTCATGTATTAAAAATGTTATAATCTACTACCCCTATAAAAGGAAGAGAGGGCGGAGAATCAGACAATCTTATTCATTGAAAGGGTTGAATCTTATGATTCACGTGGCTTCGATGTTTAACACCAACCATGTTTTACCCACG
Organism: Triticum aestivum; assembly: GCF_018294505.1. NCBI lineage: Eukaryota > Viridiplantae > Streptophyta > Magnoliopsida > Poales > Poaceae > Triticum > Triticum aestivum. The sequence goes on along the minus strand of NC_057794.1, from coordinate 88,119,939 downwards.
CTGCCTCCGGTGACCACGCACCCACGTTTTACCCACAAATGCCATCGTGTCTTTCCTTCTTTCCCATGGCACGGTTCCCTTTTCCAAAACCGCCCCACGTTGCTTGGGCAGGTCATGGAACAAACAGAGAGAGCGAAGAGAAGCGTGGCGGCCATGCCTGCTGTGGTTGGATCTAGACAAGGGGTTTGCCACCGGCCCCGTTCGTTGTGCTGGCCATAGAAGAGAGACAGAGATTGAAGGGAAGCACGGCGGCGATGCCGTTCACTGCGAAGGACATGGCGTCGCTGGTGCGGCGACCTGGCTGCGGCCGCCGTCGCCGACCCACTCCACGCGCGGCCTGCCCTTCCCCGACGCCCACCGCGTACCGCCGCCCAACTCTTCCGCGCCTCCAATGTTGCCTCCCTTCACACCGATGCTGGGGATGCGCTGCACCGGCAGCTCCCCTCCATCCTTGCCGCTACTAATCCATCTAATGTCGCCTCTCTGCATCCTGTAGAGGGGTCGAACTAGACACCGCAGTCCGCAGACACGACGGACTGGACACAATTGACGAGTTCTTTTGTGCTGCTCTCTGATTGTCGCTTGTCCATGTTGCCAGACGAGCAAAGGCGTGGTAGCGGCCAAGGCGAGAACTATGGGAAGCTGAAGTCGCCTGCGTGTTTGTGTTCATCACAGGTGCTGTCTCTTTTCCATTTTTTTTGTACTTCATCCGATGATCAGTGACTACTAATTCCCATGTCTACAGAAGGAAGAAGCATGGTGTCCGCCGCCGGGGACATGGATGCATGCGGGGGAGCAGCCGCAGATTCAGGACCTTCTATCGATCTGTTGTGCCTTGAAGTTTGCGTTTATCTTTGAGAAGTTCTGCCCCATCCTCAGTCATATGTATGCTTTGATCTATTTTTCATGTTGTTTTCTTGGGTCTTTGTTCTTGGTTATTGGGCTTGGAGTGCTCTCTACAGTCCTTCACAACTCCCAAAAACCCACATGTATTTGATGTAAGACGCTTTAACCTATTCTCTAATGTACATGCAGTCTGAAATCCATTGCCAATTTGGCTTCAGGAAAATTCAGTCGCACAAGAAGCAAGGCTAAGTTGTACTCCTAATTGGTATTGTTCTTAAGCACACCCCAAAATGATGTGTATCAATTGCATATTTTTCTGAAGCTACTAAACCATTACTGGATTTTTGCAGTTTTTTATTTCAAAATACGTCTCTCCTTCGAAGTCATTTTTTCCTTCTACTGAATGTTCTTCTGAAAGAGAATCTCAACAGAGCAATCGGAAGGAGGAGAAAGCAGCCAGAGAGGAGAAGCTTAGAACAAGGTACATGCATCAGATTAACTCCTATATCTGAACCAATATACCTTTTTATGATTGAATTAAATAAAACAAGTATTTATATATTTCTTCAGATCAACGGATTCTAATAATATTCCGGCATGCAAATAATTTTTCCATATGTTTGACTACATTGTGTTGTTGTGCAAATATGCAGAGAAGGATCTCATTTTTGGGGGCATGGTTACGTGAATCGACGTGTTATCTTGACCAAATATCTTCTTACTATTTGTACAGTGCTGCAAAATGTATAGGCTGGTCACCACTTTTACTCAGTTTCATTATATATATATCGCATCACAGCAGCAACCGCTGACCATCCCCGAGGAAACCACCACGTCGCTCCCTACCGAATCGTGATCATCCTGGGTATCCCGTTTGCTACCATGGGCGCTCAGATAGAGCTCATGGTACTCTCTTGATGCACATAAAACGATCTTCTCAATTTGTGTTTTGAGGAATCAATGGCCTGAATCATCATAGTGCAGATGCCAATAACTTGCAGAGACACCAAGGTTAATGCAATTGTCGAGACATTGGTGTATTGTGATGTATTGTATAATATGGTTCCAGCATATGACCAAGTGAGAGGGATTGACAATACATTATATTTTCATGCAATCGCTACAAGAACATTATATCAGATCTTCTCAATCATGTACAGTCCTACCCAACATTTTATGTTGCTGCATGTTGACTACACCAGTCTGAGGCAAGCTGCAGGAGTATGGTACCTTTCTCTTCCAACGTCGCCAGACAAGTGACGTAGGAGGTCGTCATTCCCCATTAAGCAGCTACAGTTCTTCGCCGATGAGGTAGCCCTAGAAGTTTTAATTTTGTGTCAACTGAAAAGAATTCGTACGTGTTGATAATTTGGTGGTTCATAGATGGTGAAAAATTGCAGGTAGTGGACGGCGTTTCTCCTGTTTGGGCCACCAGGTATGGGTGTCCTACTTGGTGAAAGTCATCACGGCAGAGGCTGATTTCATCTTCCGAATGTGAGTGTTGCTTAAATTTGAGCCCCAGAATTCACTCTCCTGCAATTTAAGCCTTATTATTGTTCCAACAGAAACAGAGCACATGGATAATTTCCTCAAGAAAATGTTGAATTGTGATCCTAAATCGATTCTTTATTTATGATTAATTGCATGTTCATATTCTGGTTCTTGTTGCATATTGTGATGCCAAAACTCTTTGATTGGGATAGCAACAGTAGCAAGGTGAATGTACGAGTATATTGTTGTTAGTTTGATTGTGTGTGGTAGGATGGTTGGGTATTTGGAAAGCAAAACTCTTTCCACTTTTGCAGCTAGGCTGGTGTGGATCATATTGCTCCTGTCACATTGATTTTGTCGGCAAAATTGAGGAACCTGGAGGAGATGCCCTTAGATATCATCGAATACTACCGATAATAGCAATTTTGCATGATGTGGAGACATAACTATCGCCTTCTTGATGTTTTATGCCTTTTTCATGTAGCCAAAGTGACGACGAATGAGTGAAGGGTTGCAGTGCAAACTGCTCGGTGCTTTTTACATATGTCATTGTACTTATGATTTCCTGAATATTTTATAAAATAGTGAAGGATATCTTGGAACGATGATGTTTTCAATCTTTAATACGAATGTGTTAGAGTACGTAATGGGCCTAATGGGCCCGTTAATTTTAGGGTTAATTAGAGATAAGAGTCGCTTTCTTAGGGGTCAAGTAAGCCTTGCTTGGGAGTCAAGTAAACCTTTTTATATAAAGAGAGGAGATGTATCAATCTAATCAAGCAAGAACTAAGAAGGAAATCCTTCCATCTTGCCCGGCCATGGGCAAAAGGCCCCCGGCCGGCCTTCTTGCGCCCTCCTTCTAGCAGCGCCATAACAATTTGGTATCAGCTAGCTTCGGTTTGATCATGTCTTCACCGCAGCCCAACCCGTCTCTTCCGCTGCCGGTCACGACCGTCGCCCCGCTCCTGCCCGCGCCGGGATCCTCCGTCGCGCCCGCCCCCGTCGTCCTCACCCCGGAGGTGTCCGGGGCGCTGCGGGACCTAACACAGACGATCCAGGAGATCCACCTGTTCTTGGCCGGGTCCTATGGGCCGCACCCGGCTGCGCCGCCGTGGCTGCCGTGGCTGCCGCCGCACCAAGCGGCCCCCGCCGCGCTCGCCGAGCTGCTGTAGCACCCGCTGCAGCTGCCATCCATCGTCCCGTCCTGGCTGTCGTGGCAGTCGCCGCACCAGGCGGCCTTCGCCACGCTCGCCGGGCCACTACAGCTGCCATCCATCGCCACCACCGCCCAACCCTGGCTGCACTGGCAGCCGCCGCTCTTGCCGGCCTCCGCCGCGCCCGGCGCTCCGCCGCAGCAGTCGCTGCCGCTGCCCGGTGCGCCACCGCCGCAGCCGCTGCTGCAGCCACCGCCGGTTAGCTCCGGCCCCGCATCGACCGCGTCGGCGGGAGTCCCGCTCCACCAAGTCCGGTCCCCGCCGTCGCCATCACCGCTTCCGTCTTGGATCGCTACCCGCCATGTGTCGGCGACGGTGAGGCTGCAGGCTACTGCACGCGGCCTCCTAGCGCGTCGGCGTGTGCGGGAGATGCGTGGTCTGCAGCTGCCGCTCCTCCAAGTTGCCCTTCGTTGCGCAAAGGACCTCGATCTCATCCGCTGCGTCGGGGATCTTGGGCATGCGGTTTCCCCCACGGGCAGCGGGCATGCTGTTTTCCCCACGGGCAGCGACCTTCAAGTCTGCGACATTGACGGTTGGGAGGGCGCACCCCTCCTCGTCATTCTCCATCGCAAGCCCCCCACTCTTCCCTGTGCGGTGCAGACCAACAGCCGTCCGGCAGGAAGAAGGCATGGTGTCACCGACAACAACGCACCACGTAGCACCACTGCATTCCGTCACCGGGCGCCGCAAGGGCGCCTCTGCTGGTCACTCTTGCGACCACTTCCAGGTCGCCATACACATGCACTCCTTTTGTCCAGATGGTGTCCATGGGCACCAGGTGGCTGTACACGTGCACGTCCGACGTGCGGATGGTATCCACTTTTTGTTAAGAGGTCCAAAATAAATCGTCTCAGTCCATTTCAGGTTGAGAATAATAAAACAAGCCGAGATGTAAAAGGCTTGTTTTTAGGTGTTAGGTTTGGGTTGCGTCGAGTCATGGTTATAAGTTGGTTAGGCTGCAGTTTGAGGACAAGCTGCATGTCCAGGTGGGGTGTAGTGTTAGAGTACGTAATGGGCCTAATGGGCCCGTTAGTCTTAGGGTTAATTAGAGATAAGAGTCTCTTTCTTAGGGGTCAAGTAAGCCTTGCTTGGGAGTCAAGTAAACCTCTTTATATAAAGAGAGAAGATGTATCAATCTAATCAAGCAAGAATTAAGAAGGAAATCCTTCCATCTTGCCCGGCCGTGGGCAAAAGGCCCCCGGCCGGCCTTCTTGCGCCCTCCTTCTAGCAGCGCCATAACAGAATGATAGGAAACCAAATGGTGAAGTTGAGCATTGCCTCACGTAGAACTTTTTAGTTCAAGATAGTATGTCATTATTTTCCGCTATGTTTTGTCATGCTGATTATGATGACGCTGTTTGAACATGTAACCATTATTGATATAAAGGAGCAGATTTGGTATGCCCTTTTTGCAAATGACCAAACCTAACTAGGTTGGCAAGGTGGTGTTCAAACGACCAAAGCCAGCACCAATTCAACCTTGCCTCTCTGGCATGTGCTTATATTGAGGTGGATAAAATCTCTCTGTCACACTGAAAATCCAAGGCGGTGCAAGGGGCATAAAGAGAACCACCATAGGGGAAACACACTGTGGTGGGAGGGACACTTGCAGGGCGACAAAGATGGCGAGCTGACAGGCGTGGATACATCTAGATACCTAGCTAGCTACCGAGAAGGGCGCTTGCCAAATTTTTAGTTAATATTGTTGTGTAAAATTTTAGTTTAAACCAATTGTATTAAAACATTACATGTTATTGAGGCAACTATTGGTGATCGAAAAATTGATTTAGATAATCAAAACATAAAAAGAAATTCCTAAGATTACGTGTGTTACACGTGCACGCTTACTAGTTTTTAAAAATATTCGTGGATTGAGAACAGAAACGGAAAAAAAGAAAAGGAAAGTATTTGTATAAATAATTTGTTGTACGCAAGCAAGCTGAGCCCTTCGTATGGTGTTATTTTCTTCTCTGAAACATGCAGGCCAATTCATTAGAATATTCCATACTAGAACTATGCACTAAGCTTCAAAAAAAAAGAGAACTATGCACTAAAATCTGAACTATATATACACACAGATGTATCTCTCACTACATTATGCCCTAACCCTCCTTTTGAGCTCAGCAGTAATCGATGGGAATTTCGGAACCAGTAGCGCATAACCATCGGTGAACATGGCCTCCTTGAAATTTTCATCCGCCACAAAGAAGCTAATGCACTTGTTCTTCAACGCTTGACAATTGTAGGTCTCGGCACAAGCTAAGATAGTTGCAACTGTATCTACCGATACTTTTTCCCATAACTTCTGGGTACAGATAATCTTCAGCCGGTCCAGTGCATACCGGTCAGCAGCAGCGAGCAGATCCTGAAACATCTCAACGGATGAGTCTGCGGGCTCGTCTTCTCCGGGCAATTCATCCGTGTATATGAACCGAAGCATAACTTTGAATGTTGCAGGTGTGATGTCGTGCAGCGTGATGGACGTCATTGTAGCCTCTGACATGGAACCGAAGAGCTCTGCTCTAAAGACCGGTGAGCGGGCAGCAAGCACCGCCCGGTGACCACGGAATGTCTCATCGTCGACGACGAATGACACGTCTGTCCTGTCAGCATGATCTAGCAGACGGCTAAGATGGGTTCCGATGTCTGGAGGCGGGACGGCAATGGGAGGACTGTCATCGATGATCATGATGGTACATACAATTGTGAAGTGTCTCCCTGTTAAGTAATCTTGCTCCAAAATAGTTTCCTTGACGAACTGACTCCATCCCCAGCAGTCGCGCTGGTCTTTATCTCCATTGATTTCGAAGGTTTGGAGTGTCCTGGATATCTTGGACGTGTCCCACGTAGGTGATTTGCCGTCCCTGCCGATTATGAAGATATCGAAGATGGCCCCGACGCTTGTGGATTTGCTCATGTGCTCGAGGTAGACAGAAATATACTCGCCCTTGTCGTCCTCGGTATCGCCACGCGGGTAGCACATGATCCTCCACAGATGTCCTCCGGCGGAGACGATGTCGGAATTTTTTTGAAAAATCTAGCATTGCTGGCTTGTCATTGATTTAGTAGAGGAGAGTTAAAAAAAAATGAGACGATGTCGGAATTTTTTTGAAAAATCTAGCATTGCTGGCTTGTCATTGATTTAGTAGAGGAGAGTTAAAAAAAAATGAGACCAACCCAAAAGCTAACCCTCGTCCGTGCCGGGACTCGAACTCGGATAGGCTGGCAGCAACCTCAGCTGCCCAACCAACGGGTCGACGCCCCGTCCTCAGTTAAAACAAATACAGAAGAGCTCTTTGGCAAGAGCCTGCCCGAAGAAGCAAAAGAGAGAAAAAGGCTAATCTCTCCCAGAAGGGGACTAGATAGGGTGCGCTAAACTTTTAGCCCTGCAATAATCCAGAGCTCTAAACTTTTTGTGATACATGTAATGACATCGTCCGCGGATGCAGTTTTTTCTTTAAAAATGCAATCGTTCCTCTTTCTCCAAATTTCCCAGCAGATGAGCATGATGATTGAGGCCGCAGCCTTTCTCGCCTTCTTGTTTGCAAAATTCTGCAGGCATAGCTGCACTCTTTGGGTTGAGCTGCCGGTGTTGCTCCAAAGAGCGGGGTTCAGAGACCGCAGCCATTCCAAGTCGCTGCCTTCCTCCAAATCTCCAGGGCCAGGGGACACCCAGAAGAGGTGCACCGATGTTTTTAGGTGACGGATGCACAGCGGGTAGAAATATCCATTGACCCAATCTCGACGCTGAAGCCCGTCATTATACCACAGGCGATCGAGATGCAACAGCCAGAAGAAGATCTTCATCTTTCTTGGCGCCCAAGGTTTTCAAATGATGGAGCAAAGATCATTTTTTGTAGGCTCCTGAAACTGCATGCTGTAAGCCGAGCACACCGAGTACTAACCTGAGCCGCTCGCTGTCCAGGTGATCGAATCGTTGGTGCCTGCTGTTAGAGTCACATTTTGCACCGCTAGCAACCGCCAGAGGGAGAGGAACTCTGCGACGATCACAGACCAATCGCCATGTCTGAGGTCCTTTACCCAGGTGCGATCTGTGAGAGCAGCAGCCACAGACCTGCTTTTGCGGCGGGAGTGCGCGAACAGAGCCGGAAAAGCTTGGCTGAGTGGCCTGACCATAGTTGCCATGTTTTTGCTACGGTGGGAACAAGGGATGAAAGTCGGTGGCTGAAAAAAATAGGGTACAACGAGGGTATACATCTCTTAAACGATTTTTTTATAACGGGGACGCAATCCAATCCGTTTGGATACGATGAACCTGGTACGGTACCATGGGTCGAGGAACGCAGTTGCTGAAGAACGACGACTCCCTGACGGATGCATTCCTTATTGTTAATGGATTCCTTACAATTAATGGACTGGAGGAGTCCTTGAGAAAAGAAACGACGGCGCGTTTTCGCTGTTGGATCCTTAAACCTGAATCGAGGAGCAGACTGCGGAGACGCCTAATCTTCATCAAATCGTACCGAATCCGACCTTGTTCCCGAATCCTATTCCGAGTCGATGAATCGGGATCCAGGGACGGCCTACCGTTTCCCGTTTCCGGCTACTATGGGCGTGACCTCCGGCCAGTGATTGTGCCAGAAAGATGCCGTCGCTCCATCGCCATTGTGACGGTCGTTGCTTGGTTGAACAGATTGTGGTCTTTTCCATCGCAGGGCACCGACCCACGGACTGCGAGGTTGCTGCCAGGCGAGCCAAAGCCACCTTAACCGAAGAGCACGGCTGAACTTGACCAGATTCAGGATGCCCAAACCTCCGTGTTGCACCGGAATAGATGGCCTTGTGAATGGGAAGCTGCTGGCTTTGTTCGTAATCAACTTTGAATTGGAAGACATAAGAGGCCACGATGGTGGTCCCCGTCTCCGGCTCTGCCATCTTAGCTCGCTTACTGAACAACGCTCCGGTAAACGATTGTCACCACCCAAAAAATCGAGCAAGCAGAAGAAATTCAGACAAAATCGACCCGAACAAGAGCAAAACAGGGCACTCACTGGCTTGCCAGCTGCCGGAGATTGCGCTGCCTGCTGCTGTCGGTGGCTACGGTGCTGACGCGCCGCCGCGTGTTGACGTCAGCGTGCCCGTCTCCGATCCGCCGCCACCGTGTGTCCGCCTGGTCTGCCGCACCGCTGCTCAGTCGCGTGCTCTCGTGGCCACCGGCCGTCGCTACTTGCTCCGCTCAAAACCCTTGGGCCAAGAACATCGCAGATTTCCAGGTGGGGTTTAATCGATCTGAGACGCGGTCTGCTTTATTACGAACTAACACGCGCTGACTCTCCAGAACAGAATTTGAACGAACTCAATTCCAATTCTATCTGGGACTCTTCGCTTGACCGAACCGGCGTGGACGATCTGGTTTATAGAAGTGTGTGTTCGGGGCCATACTCCCTAGTCGATCAAAAGCAGCTAATTGAAAAAGAAAAACCGAACATTTGAGCACAACATAAACACGATCATATTTCGTACGTGTACATAGTAAGTACATTGTAGATTGCACGTATTAAACAGCAGTAATACACAAAAAGATAGCAATATTTTGCGACGAGATACAAGAAACTACGCGCGCGTGTACAGTGTACTGTACATACACAAACTCGCCACCCGACGTGGTCACCACGCGACAACTCGCATAGCCTCTCTGACTGTCTCTCCTCCCTTCTACAGCATCTTGTAGTTCATCACGGCGAGGAGCACGGCCCAGGCGACGCACGGCTTGGCGAGGTCGCCGGCGACGGGGTTCACGCCGCCGAACCCGCGGACGCAGGCGCCAGCGCCGGCGGCCATGGCGGCGCAGCACGCCATCCCGGCCCACCCGGCCCCGAGCCTGAGCGCCAGCGCCGGCCACGCCGCGGCCGCCAGGAGCTGCGCGGCGAACGGCGCCAGCGTCGCGCCGGGCCGCCCGTGGAGCCCGCCCTCCGCCCACACCATCCACGCGGCCAGCGCCATCACGGCCTCCGCGGCCACCGACCCTGCCCGCGCGATCGCCACCATCGCCGCCGACGGCGCCTTGGCCGTCCCCGAGGACGAGCCGGCGCCGGAGGCGTAGAAGGCGGCCGCGGTGAGCGCGGCCGAGACCGTGACGGCGGCCGCGAGCGACCGGAGGCCCCGCTTGGCGCGGCCCAGCTTCCTCTTCGGGTCCCGGCTGGTGGCGCGGGCGCCGGAACCGGGCATCCGCGCCGGCGCGGCGTCCACGCCCCCGACGGCGCGGCGGGTGAGGCCTTGGTCCTGGGTGGCGGTGGCGGTCTCCATGGACGATGGGTTATGGATCCTAACTCGGCTCGATTATTGCTTCGATCGGAGGTTCTCGCGCGTCTGGTGAATTCCCGAGCGTGGTGAGGAGGAAGGGGTCGCGGCGAGTGGTTAAGTACGCGCGAGGTTGGCTCGCGCCGGGACACGTGTGGAGAGGAGGTGGCGGGCGGGTGAGGCACGTGGCGGAGGGGCTCAGTAATCTATCCATTTTTCTCGGTCAGGTGACTGAGGCGGGCGATTAAAGGAGCTTCTGGAGTGGAGGTGACTCGGAGCACTCATGGACCCGCGTGATCTTGTCATCGGAATGGTTCTTGTTGACCGGAGAAGCAGTATTTTGTTTCAGAATTTTGATTTGATAATAGTATATGTGTAGTCACCGACCATATATGTTTGGGCTAGTTGTGTCATGTCAATTTGTAGAGTTAGATTAAATTGCACTACTAGTCGTATCATATTTTTTCCCTAAAAAAAGTCGTATCATACTTTAACATTTCAGTTTACACCAAGTTTCGCAGCGGGTCTACGCACTGAAACCACTTTAGCATTTTGGCCGCGGCGCAGCATGGAGAAAGAGGTAGAGATATAGGGGAGATGGGAAGAATCAACTGGGATGCTGAACGCATGACCTAATAGAACTGAATGAATATTTTCCTAGGGTCTCAACCTAGGGTTCTCTACTCCTCGCGATAGCGCTGTTGCGGGTTCCTTTATCGTCGGTTACATCCGTTCATGTCCTCGCCCTAATCCTACGCCGCCCCTCCCTTCCTTGGTGGTCCCTCTCCAACTGTGGTTGGTGACTTGAACGACCTACATTTGTTTTTTGGAAGATGCATCAAGATCCTGTTTGAGAAGTCACATCGAGCCTAACCGAGGGTTCTCTTTCGCAAGGGGGTGATGGTGAAGATCCAAGCAAGCTTCTGGAGCGACTACACCTGCAGTGCGAGGAGGTTCATGATTCAACATTTAATCTAGGAAGAACAAGTACATGAATCAGATGAAGTGGCTTGCTTTGGCCAAGTTGCTAAGAGAAGAATTTCAACCAGAATGTGTTGGTTGCTGACATGTGGGCGGCGTGAAATCCAGCACAGGATGTCGTTGTTGGAAGTATGAGCAATTTTACTGAATGATTTTATTAACAGAAATACGAGATAAAGCACGACTAGTATAGCAGTGATAAAACAAGTCATGCAATTTGACAAAGAGAAGATAAACATCGTCTTCATATATGAACTGTAACTAAACGTATCTAGAGCAGACAGTATAGCAAGTTGCATATATGAAATGGAGCCTAACATATCTAGGGCAAACACTAGAATAAGAAACTGCAGCAGGACTTCTAATAGAAAGAGGAAGAACACGTACGGGACAACAGTAGCAAAAGCGCTGGACTTGGGATCGGTGTCCTCGCCAGCATGTTGTTGAGGAGGTCGTCGACGTCGGAGAAGAAGTCGTCGGAGTCCGGGGCGTCCGTGACGAAGAAGTCAGTAGTCGCGCGAAGCGCTCCCCAAAAACCTTATCACCCTTCTCCCGTACAGGACTCAAAAGATGCGGTTTCGGAGGCCTACTGTCCCGACCTGCGGTGCACGCCGCAAGCCGGGATGGAGAAGATCATAGCAGCAGCGCAGTGCTCAGGAACTTTGTGGCGAGAGGAAGAGAATCTTCTGGTGTGTATCTCTGGAGAGGAGCGACCTCTTTTTTAAAGGCACACGAGAAGGACCCGAACAGGCTGCGATGGGAGGTGAAGCAACAAAGGGAGACGAAGCGAACAGACTTCAGCCGAGGAGGCGAGCCGTTCCGATTCAGTGTCCACTACAGAAAAATGTTTCAGCTCCCGCGTGACCTTTCGTATACCCGTTGTGCGTGGCAAAAATTTAGACATCGGCTCGGCTCATTCCCGCGGTGCGTCGCGTCGTGACGAGGCGTGGCGTGGCAGACGGCAGAGGAGGAGCGCGCGTGGATGTCCCTCTTGTTCTCATGCTCATACAAGTGGGGAAAAAACCTCCCTTATAAGGAGGTCCAACTCCCACTAAACTAGCAGTATGAGACTAAACTTTAGTAATATCCTTTATCTTACACAAATGAGCTAAGCGGGCCTCTAGAATTTATTTAGGAATTTCTGAAATAGTTATTGGACTATCTCAAAATAGACTAAATCCTAGCAGTCGTCTGGAGAAGGATAAACCTAAACCTCTTCTCGGTTTAGATTGGAACAAAGCTCTTCATCAGGGACTATGTAACTTTAAAAGCTTCGCTCTTGTGATTGCAGAGTATGATGGCTTTATTAATCCGGAAAAGGTTAAGTTGAATCGTCTATAGACATGGCGCCAAATTCATAAACTACCTAATGGAGTTCTGAAGAACAAAAAAAATTCTAGAAAACATGGCTACAAGAATTGAGGAAGTGCAAGAGGTGCACATCACCCTTCCCGATGATTTTGTGGGAGAGATCATCCGAGTTAGAGTGAGACTTGACATGAACAAGCAACAGACATATTTCTGAGCTTTACAACGAAGGGTGAAACTAAATTTAACATGTCAAATTTGAGAAGCTTCCAATTTTTTGTCACACTTGATGCAAGATGGGGCACTGGCATGAAAGAATGTGGTACGGGGGAACATGATGAATCAAAGTTTGAATGGGGACCTTTTATCATGACACCTAGAAGAGGAAGGGGTGGCATGAGAAGACCGAGAGTCGGCTGAGGAGGAGGAGGAGGTGGATGTGGTGACATGAATGGAAGGGGCGATGGTCGCCCCATGGGGAGAGGTGCAAACATGAGGTTTAGAGAAAGGGCATCACTACAAAAAGAATACACTTCTGTGATGATACGTGTTTGTCACAGTAGGTCATGTTTTTTGTCATGCATGTACATCCATGACGATTTTATGACAGAATCAAGATAGTCATACCTGTGCTGTCGTAGAAGTGTTCCATGACATTACCACAATTATCATCACGGAAATGTCCACTTCCATGACAATAAATCACGCGTCACAAAAGTGCTTTCGTCAAGGGTGACCGACACGTGGCATCCACCATAACGGGTTGCCGTTAAGCTCTCAGGTCCGGTTTTGGATCCGATAGCCCGTTAACAGCCCGGACCAATGGGAATTTACCACGTGTAAAATTCTGATTGGCCGGAGGAAACACATGTCAGCTCGTTAGTGGGTCAGATAGACGCCTATGATATGTCGACACGTGCGACAACCCACCATTGGCCCATTTAGCTTACAAAGGCCGGCCCGTTTGACTTGGTCAAAAGTTCGCGGGCTAGCCCATGAAAAGCCTGTTAACGGTCTCTTTGCAAATAGCCCATTTTACGGCCCGGTAACTCACGGCATGTTAGGGCCTACCTGAAATCGGCCCAACAACGTCATGTGGGTCATCGAATATAACACCAGCCCGTTTTACTTTCGGCCCATGTATGGCCCACGATGTCTTTCGGCCCATATGAGGCCTTTCGTATCTTTAGGCCCTTTAGAGGCCACGGTGACTCAAGCCATAATGAACAGTAAATTTCGTTGTACCCATTAACGGACCATGATTCACATGGGCCGTTTCCAGCCCGTGTTAGCTTTCGGCCTACAGACGACCCATACATTCTTGGGCTCCTTTTCGGTCCTCGATTACTTCCGGCCCGTTACTGGCCTGTTACCCTAATGGGCCAAATTCGGCCTGTGGCCAGAGTCAACCCGTTTGTGGCCTGTTAACCCGTTGCACCATTTCCAGCCCATCCTATATTCTGGCCCATTAACGACCCGTTATGCCTGTGACAAAATTAAGCCTTTGCTGTCCTCCGACCTGTTAACGACCCATTACCGTGTTGGGCCGATACCAATTACGCCCGTTTACGACCCATGTAGGCCCATTTATCTGACGGCCGAAGGCCCACCGATTCTACGACCCTGTTGGAGGCCCATTTATCGACGGCTCGTAGGAGGCCCATGGATCCTACGGCATGTAGCAGGGTTAGGGTTACCATGGTCCGTATATGGCCCATGGTTGTTGCGGCCACTAGCAAACCAGGGAAAAAAAGACTAGGAAATAAATAAGCCCGAAGCTAACGCTAGGCTATTAAGGCGATTGGACATATTACATCCACTCGGCATCAAAGATCGTCACCAGTGCAAATATAGGAAACACCCTACACTATACAAAAATGGCTTGCTGTTTTCTTAAGCCGGCGACTGCCTGTTAAGAACAAATTTTGTATCCAACAAAACAAATTACAACTATAAAACAAAAGGTTGGCATAAAAGTTAACAATTTGGCAGATAAATGCACCACCAGAAGCTCAGTTCATTTGACCTGAATGTTACGTTTTCATGTTGTATTGTCTGATGGAGCACCATAACCTTCGCCTTCATTTTTCCTAGGCTCCTGAACAACATAGCAAATGTTTGATAGTCTGATTTCAAAACCATGCATATCTTGACAACATCGAACAATGTCTGTCCTTGTTTCACAAAGGGTCTCTGTTAGGGCATGGACTTGTGTCTGGAGCGCAGATATAACGTTGTTTTGAGCTTGCATATCTTGATCATGAGGCAATTTGGATGAGATTGCCTTAACAACCAACCCAGTATTATGCAGGAACGTGCTTTTGGCACTGTTAGTGGAAAGGTATTGACCCATTGCAGCAAGAGCTAACATTGCGGTTATAGTTCCCTCGCCACCTTCAGAAGGTGGCGGTTCCACCATTTTTCCCATAGCTTGCTGAAAAGTTGAGTTTTTACATTAGTAGTACCAGAACAGAAGATATTAAGGAGGCAACAAAACCAAACAAAATAGCTTTGGTCTATATAATAAAGCAAGTTCATCTCCATAAGCATCATTCATATTGGCATCTTGGCCACAAGCATAGCAAGCATCATCAAAAGGGATATTTCAAGAGAATCAAAGGGATCATAACAGTCATCATAGCAATCATCCTTCGGTAAGCACGAAGGGGAATTAAACAATGTATGAGTTGAAGAGTTACTCTCATTAGAAGGTGGGCACGGGTGATCAATCCGCTCTTCCTTCTTTTGTTCTTCACTCTCCTCCTCATCTTTTTCATCCAATGAGCTCACAGTTTCATCAATTTCTTCTTCCATAGACTCCTGCAAAATATTAGTCTCTTCTTGGACAGCGGAGTATTCCTCAATATATTGTTTAACATAGGTATTAGAAGCATAATTCCCATAACAATATTCAAGTATAGCAAAATTTTCAGATTTGTAAAGAGTAGCATCATACTTTTCAATCAAAGAAGCAATTTCAAAAGCACCCTTAAAAGCAACAAATTCTTCAATTTGTTGAACATCATAGTAATTATAAACACCCTTAGCATATGAAGATAAGATTCCATTATCCATAAACTCACATTGGTAGGGAAGGTGTTTCTTAGGGTTTTCAGAACAACAAGTAAAATCATAATAATAGCATAAATTCCAAGCATAGCATTGCATAGTATTAATTTGATGTTGTAAAAGTTTCCCTCTTTCAGATATACGGTGTCGCACATAACAAGCATGCTCATCTAAAGATTTGCCCTCAACTAAGCTTGTTGGGGTTTCAGCACGAGCACATATGGATCGAAGATGATCCAAGTAATAAGCTTCAGCAGTGTGATAGATTTTGAATGGTTCTTCAATCATTGGTTCAGTAGGTACAACTAATTTTTTTTGGTATTTTACGTTTCCTACCCATAACTAAAGAAAGAAAACAACTAAGAACATCAAATAAAAATTACTTAGTGATAAAGCAAACAAGCACACACGAGAATATTCACCCCACACTATTGCTCCCCGGCAACGGCGCCAGAAAAAGGTCTTGATAACCCACAAGTATAGGGGATCAATTGTAGCCTCTTTTGATAAGTAAGAGTGTCGAACCCAACGAGGAGCTAAAGGTAGAACAAATATTCCCTCAAGTTCTATCGACCACTGATACAACTCTACGCACGCTTGACGTTCGCTTTACCTAGAACAAGTATGAAACTAGAAGTACTTTGTAGGTGTTTTTGGGTAAGCTTGCAAGAAAGTAAAGAACACGAAAATAAAAGCTAGGGGTTGTTTAGATAAAGACACAACTAAATTAGTTTTAGTAGATAGCTTTTGTCAACAAGAAAGTTATTTGTCCCTAGGCAATCGATAACTAGACCGGTAATCATTATTGCAATTTTATTTGAGGGAGAGGCATAAGCTAACATACTTTCTCTACTTGGATCATATGCACTTATGATTGGAACTCTGGCAAGCATCCGCAACTACTAAAGATTCATTAAGGTAAAACCCAACCATAGCATTAAAGTATCAAGTCCCCTTTATCCCATACGCAAACAACCTACTTACTCGGGTCTGTGCTTCTGTCACTCATGCCACCCACCATAAGAAAATCATAAACATATTGCAAACCCTACAGCAGGAATCCCTCATGCTTGCACGACACGGAGAGCACCATAGGACAGCACCAATAATAAAACATACAACACAAACCAATCACGATCACCAAATAGCCATTAGGACAAAACAGATCTACTCAAACATCATAGGATAGCCATACATCATTGGGAAATAATATATAGCGTTGAGCACCATGTTTAAGTAGAGATTACAGCGGTAAGAGAGAGGTTACACCGCTGCATAGAGGGGGGGAGAGTTGGTGATGATGGCGGTGAAGTTGTTGGTGAAGATGGCGGTGATGGTGATGGCCCCAGCAGCGCTCCGGCGCCACCGAAAGCAAGGGAGAGAGGGGCCCCCTTCTTCTTCTTCTTCTTCCTTGAGCTCCTCCCTAGATGGGAGAAGGGTTTCCCCTCTGGTCCTTGGCTCCCATGGCGTGGGAGGGGCGAGAGCCCCTCCGAGATTGGATCTATCTCTCTGTCTCTCTCTGGTTCTGCATTCTGTTCTGGCTCTATTTCACCGTTTCGTATATATATGGAGATCCGTAACTCCGATTGGCCTGAAACCTTCGCCTGATTTTTTTCCCGAATATTAGCTTTCTTGCGGCAAAAGAAGAGCGTCAACCGCCTTACGGTGGGCTCACGAGGGTAGGGGGCGCGCCCTAAGGGGGGGCGCCTCGTGCCTCGTGACCACCTCGGGCACTGGTTCGTGTTGATTTTCCTTCCAAATTTTCCATATTTTCCAAAAATAAGCTCCGTCCGTTTTTATCCCGTTTGGACTCCGTTTGATATGGATATTCTGCGAAACCAAAAACATGCAACAGACAGGAACTGGCACTGGGCACTGGATCAATATGTTAGTCCCAAAAATAGTATAAAAAGTTGCCAAAAAGTATATGAAAGTTGAATAATATTGGCATGGAACAATCAAAAATTATAGATACGACGGAGACGTATCAGCATCCCCAAGCTTAATTCCTGCTCGTCCTCGAGTAGGTAAATGATAAAAAAAGATAATTTTTGATGTGGAATGCTACCTAGCATAATCTTGATCATATGTCTAATCATGGCATGAATATTAAAACACGAGTGATTCAAAGCAATAGTCTATCATTTGACATTAAGACACTAATACTTCAAGCATACCAACCAAGCAATTATGTCTTATTGAAATAACATAGCCAAAGAAAGCTCATCCCTACAAAATCATATAGTCTGGCTATGCTCCATCTTCACCACACAAAGAATTCACATCATGCACAACCCCGATGACAAGCCAATCAATTGTTTCATACTTTTGACATTCTCAAACCTTTTCAACTTTCACGCAATACATGAGCGTGAGCCATGGACATAGCACTATAGGTGGAATGGAATATGATGGTGGGGGTTATGTGGAGAAGACAAAAAAAGGAGAAAGTCTCACATCAATTAGGCGTATCAATGGGCTATGGAGATGCCCATCAATAGATATCAATGTGAGGAGTATGGATTGCCATGCAACGGATGCACTAGAGCTATAAGTATATGAAAGCTCAAACTGAAACTAAGTGGGTGTGCATCCAACTTGCTTGCTCATGAAGACCTAGGGCATTTGAGGAAGCCCATCGTTGGAATATACAAGCCAAGTTCTATAATGAAAATTCCCACTAGTATATGAAAGTGATAACTCAAGAGACTCTCTATATGAAGAACATGGTGCTACTTTGAAGCACAAGTGTGGTAAAAGGATAGTAACATTGCCCCTTCTCTCTTTTTCTCTCATTTTTTTCATTTTTTCATTTTTTGGTGGGCTTCTTTGGCCTCTTTTTTTATTTGGGCTTCTTTGGCCTCTTTTATTTTTTTGTAAAGTCTGGAGTCTCATCCCGACTTTATGGGGGAATCATAGTCTCCATCATCCTTTCCTCACTGGGGCAATGCTCTAATAATGATGATCATCACACTTTTATTTACTTACAACTCAATATTACAACTTGATATCTAGAACAAAGATATGACTATATGAATGCCTTCGGCGGTGTACCGGGATGTGCAATGATCTAGCGTAGCAATGGCATAAAAAATGGACAAGCCATGAAAACATCATGCTAGCTATCTTACGATCATGCAAAGCAATATGACAATAAATGCTCAAGTCATGTATATGATGATGATGGAAGTTGCATGGCAATATATCTCGGAATGGCTATGGAAATGCCATGATAGGAGGTATGGTGGCTGTTTTGAGGAAGATATAAGGAGGTTTATGTGTGACAGAGCGTATCATATCACGGGGTTTGGATGCACCGGTGAAGTTTGCACCAACTCTCGAGGTGAGAAAGGGCAATGCACGGTACCGAAGAGGCTAGCAATGATGGAAGGGTGAGAGTGCGTATAATCCATGGACTCAACATTAGTCATAAAGAACTCACATACTTATTGCAAAAATCTATTAGTCATCGAAACAAAGTACCACGCGCATGCTCCTAGGGGATAGATTGGTAGGAAAAGATCATCGCTCGTCCCCGACCGCCACTCATAAGGAAGACAATCAATAAACACCTCATGTTCCGACTTCGTTACATAACGGTTCACCATATGTGCATGCTACGGGACTTGCAAACCTCAACACAAGTATTTCTCAATTTCACAATTACTCAACTAGCACGACTCTAGTATCACCATTTTTATATCGCAAAACTATTGCAAGGAATCAAACATATCATATTCAGTGATCTACAAGTTTATGTAGGATTTTATGACTAACCATGTGAATGACCAGTTCCTGTCATCTTTCTAAATAGATATAAGTGAAGAAAGAGAGTTTAATTCTTTCTATAAAAGATATGCCCGTGCTCTAACAAATATAAGTGAAGCAAAAGAGCATTCTTCAAATGGCAGTTGTCTAAGTAAAGAGAAACAAGCAATCCAAACTTCAAATGATATAAGTGAAGCACATGAAGCATTCTATAAAGCCATACTCAAAGAATATAAGTGAAGTGCAAAGAGCATTCTATAAATCAACCAAAGACTATCTCATACCAGCATGGTGCATAAAAGAAAAATGAAAACTAAATGCAAAAGACGCTCCAAGATTGCACATATCGCATGAACGAAATGAATCCGAAAACATACCGATACTTGTTGAAGAAAGAGGGGATGCCTTCCCAGCATCCCCAAGCTTAGACGCTTGAGTCTCCTCGAATATTTACTTGGGGTGCCTCGGGCATCCCCAAGCTTGAGCTCTTGCCTCTCTTCCTTCTTCTCACATCGAAATCTTCTCAATCATCGAACTTCATCCACACAAAACTTCAACAGAAAACTCGGTAAGACCCGTTAGTATAATAAAGCAAATCACTACTCTAAGTACTGTTGCAAACCAATTCATATTTTGTTTTTGCATTGTGTCTACTGTAGTATAACTTTTTCATGGCTTAATCAACTAATATAAATTGATAGTTTCATCAAAACAAGCAAACTATGCATCAAAAACAGAATCTGTCTAAAACAGAATAGTCTGTAATAATCTGAACATTCACCATACTTCTGATACTTGAAAAATTCTACCAAAATTAGGAAAAATGAAAAATTTGTATAGGAAGACAGTGCAAAAATAATCAGAACCATTTGACGTTCTAGCTGAAAATGTAAAATTGCGCACTACAGCCAAAGTTTCTGTCCTACACCGTACAAACCATCAAGCAAATGTAAACATCCTAAAGGCAAACCTTGGCACATTATTTTTATAATACAATGGAATTGTACAAGAGGATAATTATTTTTATTGAAAAGTTTCTGTAATCAAGATTCACAAAGTTTCCGTGAGCATGAACAAAGTTCAAGGCTAGCTCCCACTTCAACAATGTTTGTCTCTCTCACTTTCGCTTTTCTTTTTGAAAAAGCTTTGGGTTCCCCTCTTTATTTTTGTCGTTTTAAAACTATATGAAAGCACTCAATAGAAATAAATGACTCTCTAAAACTTCCGGGTTGTCTCCCAGGCAGCGCTTTCTTTAAAGCCATTAAGCTAGGCATATAGTGCTCAAGTAGTGAATCCACCCGGATCCCAAGGTATATCAAAGCCAATTTGAATCAACAATGATTTGTAATTTAGTGGTGAGCACAAGGTAACATATATCATGTAATGACGAAGTTTAACTCTCTTCCTATGCATCGGCATGTCATAAAAGAACAACTCATGCACACAAAGTAAAGGCCAATGCATAGTATAAACAGTTTCTTGCAATTTTATCATATTGGAAACATAGAGAGGTGGAGATATAGTTCCTCTCTCATAATAATTGCAAGTAGGAGCAGCAAGTACATGCATATTATATTCATCAAAATCATCATGTGCAACGATAAAAGGCAACCCATCAATATAATCCTTAATAAAAGCAAACTTCTCTGATATAGTGTAATCGGGAGAATTCAAAAAGATAATAGGACTATCATGCGTGGGTGCAATAGCAACAACTTCATGTTTAACATAAGGAACTATAGCAAGTTCATCTCCATAAGCATCATTCATATTGGCATCTTGGCGACAAGCATAGCAAGCATCATCAAAAAGGGATATTTCAAGAGAATCAAAGGGATCATAACAGTCATCATAACAATCATCCTTCAGTAAGCACGAAGGGGAATTAAACAATGTATGAGTTGAAGAGTTACTCTCATTAGAAGGTGGGCACGGGTGATCAATCCACTCTTCCTCCTTTTGCTCTTCGCTCTCCTCCACATCTCTTTCATCATATGAGCTCACAGTTTCATCAATTTCTTCTTCCATAGACTCCTGCAAAATATTAGTCTTTTCTTGGACAGAGGAGTATTCCTCAATATATTGTTTAACATAGGTATTAGAAGCATAATTCCCATAACAATATTCAAGTATAGCAAAATTTTCAGATTTGTAAAGAGTAGCATAATACAATCAAAGAAGCAATTTCAAAATCACCCTTAAAAGCAACAAATTCTTCAATTTGTTGAACATCATAGTAATTATAAACACCCTTAGCATATGAAGATAAGATTCCATTATCCATAAACTCACATTGGTAGGGAAGGTGTTTCTTAGGGTTTTCAGAACAACAAGTAAAATCATAATAATAGCATAAATTCCAAGCATAGCATTGCATAGTATTAATTTGATGCTGTAAAAGTTTCCCTCTTTCAGATATACAGTGTCGCACATAACAAGCATGCTCATCTAAAGATTTGCCCTCAACTAAGCTAGTTGGGGTTTCAACACGAGCACATATGGATCGAAGATGATCCAAGTAATAAGCTTCAGCAGTGTGATAAATTTTGAGTGGTTCTTCAACCATTGGTTCAGTAGGTACAACTAATTTTTTTTGGTATTTTACGTTTCCTACCCATAACTAAAGATAGAAAACAACTAAGAACAACAAATACAAATTACTTAGTGATAAAGCAAACAAGCACACATGAGAATATTCACCCCACGCTATTGCTCCCTGGCAACGGCGCCAGAAAAAGGTCTTGATAACCCACAAGTATAGGGGATCAATTGTAGCCTCTTTTGATAAGTAAGTGTGTCGAACCCAATGAGGAGCTAAAGGTAGAACAAATATTCCCTCAAGTTCTATCGACCACCGATACAACTCTACGCACACTTGACGTTCGCTTTACCTAGAACAAGTATGAAACTAGAAGTACTTTGTAGGTGTTTTTGGGTAAGCTTGCAAGAAAGTAAAGAACACGAAAATAAAAGCTAGGGGCTGTTTAGATAAAGACACAACTAAATTAGTTTTAGTAGAGAGCTTTTGTTAACAAGAAAGTTATTTGTCCCTAGGCAATCGATAACTAGACCGGTAATCATTATTGCAATTTTATTTGAGGGAGAGGCGTAAGCTAACATACTTTCTCTACTTGGATCATATGCACTTATGATTGGAACTCTAGCAAGCATCCGCAACTGCTAAAGATTCATTAAGGTAAATCCAACCATAGCATTAAAGTATCAAGTCCCCTTTATCCCATACGCAAACAACCTACTTACTCGGGTCTGTGCTTCTGTCACTCACGCCACCCACCTTAAGCAAATCATAAGCATATTGCAAACCCTACAGCGGGAATGCCTCACTCTTGCACGACACGGAGAGCACCATAGGACAGCACCAATAATAAAACATACAACTCAAACCAATCACGATCATCAAATAGCCATTAGGACAAAACAGATCTACTCAAACATCATAGGATAGCCATACATCATTGGGAAATAATATATAGCGTTGAGCACCATGTTTAAGTAGAGATTACATCGGGTAAGAGAGAGGTTACACCGCTACATAGAGGGGGGAAGAGTTGGTGATGATGGCGGTGAAGTTGTTGGTGAAGATGGCGGTGATGGTGATGGCACCGGCAGCGCTCCGGCGCCACCGGAAGCAAGGGGGAGAGGGACCCCCTTCTTATTCTTCTTCCTTGAGCTCCTCCCTAGATGGGAGAAGGGTTTCCCCTTTGGTCCTTGGCTCCCATGGCATGGGAGGGGCGAGAGCCCCTCTGAGATTGGATCTATCTCTCTTTCTCTCTCTGGTTCTGCGTTCTGTTCTGGCTCTGTTTCACCGTTTCGTATATATATGGAGATCCGTAACTCCGATTGGCCTGAAACCTTCACCTTGATTTTTTTCCGAATATTAGCTTTCTTGCGGCGAAAGAAGAGCGTCAACCGCCTTACAGTGGGCTCACAAGGGTAGGGGCGCGCCCTAAGGGGGGGCGCCTCGTGCCTCGTGACCACCTCGGGCACTGGTTCGTGTTGATTTTCCTTCCGAATTTTCCATATTTTCCAAAAAATAAGCTCCGTCCGTTTTTATCCCATTTGGACTGCGTTCGATATGGATATTCTGCAAAACCAAAAACATGCAACAGACAGGAACTGGCACTGGGCACTGGATCAATATGTTAGTCTCAAAAATAGTATAAAAAGTTGCCAAAAAGTATATGGAAATTGTAGAATATTGGCATGGAACAATCAAAAATTATAGATACGACGGAGACGTATCAACAGTCCTTGAAGATTTCCACAACATTTGGTTCAGGTACTTTTTGGTCCTTGCGGGCTTTCCTCTGCATTTGGAACAAGTCAATATAGATCTGATAATATGGTACAACGAAAAGAGTGAAGCAGCAGCTAATTACAAGGGCCTCGCAGTGTGCAATATAGCTATGAGATCCTGTCGTCTGTTGGAATTTCACTTTTGTAGGGTTGGCCTTGTTCTTTGAACAATTCACCTACAAGAAGATATATTTGTGAGGCACATGCGTAAATAGGACTTCAACATGTGATCTGATCACATATATATAATGTACCTGATACTTTGGATCAGACCGGTGTTTAATGAGGCCTCTCCAGTCTTCATCCGATATATTTCCACTAGAGATGTTTGGGCAAGTTCACTGTTAGCCTTGCCTTCAAAGTGAGTTTTCCTCAAGTTATACCGATACTGTCGCAGAGCATACTTGAAAACATGGGTGCAAGCTTGTCTGGTTGCATCATCTTGGCTATCCAACTTGAACCTCATCTATTGAAAATTATGGGAGTCTCATTATCAGCAACCTAGAAAGTATGGAACAGAGCAAGACGATATTACTAGTTTCCATACATAACCATACTTATAGATAAATGGCCGAGGAAGGTTTTGAACTGGGTTTCGTCTTTGTCATTCCTGTATTGATTCCATGTTGGGAGGATACATACATGACACCCAACGGCAACCGCTGCCTCTGATACTAACTTGGCTGACTCTGTAGCATCACGTGGCCTTTTTAAACCTGCCCCAAAATGGATCTCCATTCTTCCTCCTCTAGATTTAGTTAACCTATCGAGCATTATCCCTGATGTTTGTTTCCTCTTGCGCCTAGGTGCTAGTCCAGCAATGAACATAGGAAGTGTTAGTGTACATCAAATTGTGAGACTACATATAAAGAAGCATGCAACTGTAACTTGACTTCAGCAACTACCTTCTTGCTGTTGAAGCTCACAAAGTTCATCTGATCTTGCCAACTCATCTTGTGTCAAGAGTGCTTCGGAAGTAGTGTTAGGTGGCAAGGGAGCTTGGGAACGTGCTGCTAGCTGAGTTTAGGACTGGGTGTTCGGTTCCACCGAACCGTTCGGGTCGGTTCCTCGGTCTATTGAAGAATTCGGTTTCGTCAAAATACAGACCGATCGTTCAATGGAAAATTAGCTAACCGAAGATTCTATGTGTCTAAATTTCGGTTCGGTGGTCGGTTCCACCGAACAGCACCGAGATGTAGTCCGGATCGCTACCTTTTACCCATACTAGGAGCAGCAGTCGCTACTTTATTCTGAATGTACAGTGTGTGTAGCTCTGCCTGCTACTAAAGGCTAGTCCCCTTTTGCTACTCCGTCTTAATGATTCTTCTGAGAAACTTTATTACCCTGTACAATTAGCTGTGGTGGCTCACTAGATAAAGTACTCCATGCGGCTGTGGGGCTCGTGCTACTCCACATTAGCAACAAATTTAAGCAAAGGTAGTGCTTCTAGTACTAGTACTACTCCACGGTATACTTCTCTTTTTTACACAAAATTTATATCTGCGGCGGTTCACTGGGTCAGGTTTGTTCTTCTCGATGCGGCTGTGGGGCTCGTGCACTTGGCAAATAGTATCGGATAGAAAATAGAGTCCATGTTCAGTGTTCGCATATAGAACACTTGAGTAGCTAGCAACAGGCGCGCAGGTCCTGACCTCTGCATTTACTCTATTTCGGTCTGCTCGGGTACCCGAGGGATAAACCCAAATTCACCGAACTTAGTTCATTTTTCAACATATGGAAACCGAATGTACCACCGAAGTACTCGGTTTCGGTGTATTCGGCTTCGGTGCCGGTTAGTTCGGTTCGGGACATCGGTTTTCGGGTTATATGCCTAGCCCTAGCTGAGTTGACCAACGAGTAACTCGTGCAGCTGGTGTGTTACATCCCAAATTTTCAATTTGGAATGTTATACATTAGGTCATCATTGCATATCATATTTTATTGCATTTTGGCCAGATCCTAGAAATTCTACGCAACTCAAGGACCCACGTGGAGAGTTGGGAATTTCGTTATTTTCATATTTGAGTTTTTCTCAAATTTTGAAAAGAGGATCATTTGATTTTAATTATTTTCTCTTCTATTACTTCTTTTATAAAAATAAAAGAGAGAGGATAAAATGACTTCCTCAAAATAAAGAAATATTGAAGATTTAATATTAAAATCAAATAAGATTTTTATTCGGAGTTTTATCGCTATTTTATTTGAATTAGGAAAAATATGCGTTTTACAAAATTGCATTTTAGGCCCAAATAAATGTTCACCCTGTCCGGCTTATTTTTAGAGGACGGAGAAAATTTATTTCGGGATTTTTGGAGTATGTTTAGTATTTCTTTTCTTTCTTTTTCTGCACGTCGGGATTATTTAAAAAAAAGTCAAACCGACTCCGGGCCATACCCGAGTGGGACTCCGCCCGGGGGGGGGGGGGGCTTTATAAGCCGCACCACCCGAGCCGCCGAGGCCCAGCCGCAGCCGAAGCCCACCGCCGCCCAAACCCTAACCCTAACCGTGCCTTGCCGCCGCCCCGCCGCCCGGAGCCGCCGCTCGCACCGCCACCCGCCGTCGCCCCGCCGCCACCCACCGCCCTTCGCCGCCAAGCACCACCGCCGGATCCACCGACGCCCTCGCCGGAGTCGTCGAGGTAGCCGGAGCCGCCGTCGCGGTTTTCGTTAGAAAACCGTCGGTTTTTTAGAACCCTAGATCCGTTTTTTATCCGGTTCAGTTTTTTTGGTTTAGTTAAATAGCGTACGCCCATTCGTACGTTCGTTTTAACGAATGGTTTTCGTCCGTTAGCCGCAGACAGCGAACATTCGTTCGTTAGCCGGTTCGTCAGTTTTTCTTTTTCTCGGATTTTCCGTGATTATTTTTGATCGTGATTTCTGATCCGATTTTCGTTTTAGTATAACTTTTCGCTCGTTTATTGGAATCAGGCGATTCAAGCGCCTAGAGTTTTGCCTGGAAACACTCTTTCAGGTTAACCAACTTAAACAAGTTTTTGCTACTGTAAAATTTGACTTTAGTCCAGATTAGTACACGAAGCTTGTTTCTTCGCCGTTTGAGTTTGGTTGCTTTGTTTGATTTGATTTTTTTTGCAAACCGGTGTTCTTAAGTTGAACTTTTTGGTTAGATCTCTTAATTGAGTTTTACCCATGCCTTGCTTGATTGCTTATTATATGCTTGTTTGATTGCGATAGAGTACCCGGAGTGCGAAGCGTGCTACATCGAGTCTCTAGGTTTCACGGATCATCAGCAAGGCAAGTAACACTTTGATCATACCTCTTTACTACCCACTTTTATTGCATTAGATCAATCCTCAAACAATTGCATGGTTAGTATCTGAATAAATTGTGGGTTGGGAAGTAGATGAGGTAGTACCTATTCACCTATTTATTATCAAACCCTGGGAGTTACTTCTACGTTGCTTATATTGCTATGCTATGCTCGTAGACGTGGATTGGGTTTGAGTGTATTCATGATAGATGTGAGATTGTTAATTAATGGTTCAACTTAAGGTGACAACTTTAATACACATCTGGGTGGATTGAGGCACCCAGGGTATCCAGTGATTGCCTGTATTTTTTTGGAAATCCCAGGGTACCGTGTGATTTTCCTATGGACCGCCACCCAGGCTCAATGGGATCATAAGATTATTCATGCTGGAAACTTCCGTGTGCAGCCACATGCCATTATGGGCTCTGGCATAGTTGAGTAAGTTGTGGGAAACCTTTCCATGATGGGCTAGCAGATGTTGGGGATTGTAGGTGTACCGACCTATCTATCGGTTAAGGGGACCTCTTCGGAAAGACTGTGTCTCGGTCATCCGTTTCTCAAACATTATGTAGTGCGAGAAATCCAATGGTGGAGATCGAGTTTTGTGGGGAAAAGTGCACAAACGTGTGCAGAGTGTACAAACTAATCATGGTTAGTCGTGTCCCCGGTTATGGACATCTTGAGTATCTAGTTCTTGGATTATCATGTGGATCTCATCACTCTTAATATAATTTGATTGGGTTTAATGATGATGCTTAATTGGGATTGAGTTGGGTGAACCTTCTCAATGTTTAACAACTACCATGATAGTTAAATAAAATTTATTCCTTTGTAGTAGGGAAAAATTGGCTTTTCGCAAAATCTATTAACCATACAGCCTCCACCAGCCATATATGCATGTAGTGATAGCATTATTCTGTTCATTACTCTCTTGTGTTACACTGCCAGCATATTCCATGTGCCGACCCGTTTTCGGGCTGCAACGTATCATGTTGCAGACTTTGCAGACGACGAGTAAGGAGCCTTAGGTCGTGGTCTTTCAATCAGTGATGCCGTTGGAGTTGATGGACTCACTTTATCTTCCAAGCCTTCCACTGCTATCATATTTAGATGGCCTTAAGCCATATTTATTGTAATAAGTTCTCTTTTGAGACATTCGATGTAATAAGTGTGTGATTGCTACTCTATTATAAATCCTTCAAGTACTGTGTGTCAGCATTACCGATACAGGGATGACACTTATGCACAGAGATCAGACTATTTGAGGTCTGGTCGCTACAAAGATGGTATCAGAGCACACGCTGACTGTAGGACACGACCACTAAGCCAAAACCCTAGGTCACTACTCTCTTCTCATTTCTGACTCCTCTCCATTTTCTACTCTTTAGGATGGCGGACACAAGGAACAAGTTTGCACAACCGGATGAAGACACACCTTTTGGACGCCACTTGAAGGAAGTCACTTGGTACGTGAACATTGGAATACCAAGCTTCACCGGGACTTACAACACCACTTTAACAGAAGAGGGGCACTGGGTGATTCAAGTTCAAGTTTCAGGAAGGATATTTACGCCAATCACTGAGCCCATAGAGTTTTCCTTTGATGCACCAACTTGGAGTCTAGGAAAGAGTATGGCGGCCCACATCACCATGGGACGCATTGGAGAAGTTTACCACAAGGATCTCAAGGATACTATCTACCAGATTTGTGGGCGCCGAGATGAGCAATGGGAGGTGATCAGCACCACGAAGGATAGATCAATTGCCGCTTTCATCCAAGAGTTAAACCAGCACATTCGTCGCCAGGAGAATCAGATGTGCGCAGGCATGATAGATCTGAAGAAGGCAATGACAAGGATCACGGAGCTTGAAGAAGAACTCAAGGCTACACGCGAAGATTATGAGGAGGAAATCTTCGTACTAGTGGAGAAGAATGATGACCTGGAAAGGAAGCTAGGAGTATTCATGGGAGACCCCGCTCCAGGAGGAGAAGACGACGAACCCAAGGAGATTCGTTCTGAAGACTACAACATCATCGACGACACCGATTCGGACCCTCATGATAGTGATGATGACTATGTTGATGAAGTTGGAGCAGATATCATGGAGTCTTCGACCGATCAATATTTCTAGTCGACCACCATATCAGTAGTAGTATTCCCCCATGTAAATAGTATAGTCCAAGCACTTTGTAATGATAGTTCTAGACCGATTGTATGCCCTTGCTTGATTGATTGAGTGATATGATTGTGTTTATCTCATGTGCATATGGGTAGTGTTTTCTCACTAGACCTCATTCTATTTTGTTCTCTTCCCTCTAAACCCTCAGATGCCTCCGAGACGTGACCCCGGATTTACCTTTCCACCGGAGCTCACTCAGTTGATCCAGCAGCAGAATACCCTGATGCAGTTGTTAGTTCAGAACCAAGGCAACAACAACAACAACCCACCACCACCCCCAGTTGACAATTTAGCCCGTTTTCTGAGGTTGCAGCCGCCGGTGTTCTCCAGTAGCACCGAGCCGATAGTTGTAGATGATTGGCTTTGTAAGATTGGAAGGGAGTTAACCGCTGCAGGATGCACAGATGCTGAGAAGGTGCGTTTTTCCGCACACCAATTGGATGGATCAACAGCCTCATGGTGGGAGAATTACACTGTCACCTATCCTATAGCCACTGTTACATGGGACCAGTTCCAGCAGGCTTTTTGCACTGCCCATGTATCAGCAGGAGCTATAGCCATAAAGAAGCGTGAGTTTCGCAACTTACGCCAAGGAGGACACACCGTTAGCTAGTATGTGGATGACTTTAGCAAGCTAGCACGTTATGCCCCAGATGACGTTGCTACGGATGCAACTAAGCAGGAGAAGCTTTTGGAAGGACTGAATGATGAGCTGAGCATGCAGTTGATGGTAGCAACCTTTAATAACTACCAACAGTTGGTAGATAGAGCTCTCATGATTGAAGGGAAGCAGCAGCAGATTGATAACCGCAAGAGGAAGTATGGACAAGGGAGGTATAATTCTGGAGCCCAGCAGAGATCCCGTCTTACCCCGAACTCGGGAGGACTTGTGCATAACCATGGATGCCACACTCACAATGGAGGAAGTTCTCACAACCATAGTGGCTCCAAGAATGGAAATGGAGGAAGCAACGGACAGGACCGTTCCAACCCAGCAACACCCGCTAAGAAAGATCTAAGCCACGTTACTTGCTACAAGTGCCCGAAGACTGGACATTACACCGATGAATGTCCTGACGCTAAGAATGGGAACGGCAATGGAAGCTCTGGGAAGAAGCCCAACCCTTTCAACAGGGGACAAGTGAACCACGTTAACGTGGAGGAGATTGAAGCCCAACCAGATGCAGTAATAGGTAAGTTTTTGGTTAAGTCTTTTACTGCAATCGTACTTTTCGATACTGGTGCATCGTATTCATACATATCAAGGGGATTTGTGGATAAGTATAAACTGCCCACCAAAGTTCTTAGTACACCTATGTTAGTGAGCTCGCCAGGAGTAGAGTATATGGTAAGCCAAGGATGTTTTCAGATACCGTTGGCCATAGGTAGGCATGTTTTCCCCTCAGATCTAATAATTCTGGAGTCGCAAGGTTTGGATGTGATTATGGGTATGTATTGGCTATCGATGTATGGAGGGAACATCGATTGCGCTAGTAAGTCGATTTTGCTCACCACCCCAGAAGGAAGAAGGATCAAGTATGTATCCCGGCATGTGCCTATTAGGACTCAAGTAAATTCCTTATCAGGAGTTGTATAGGAGGAAGTACTAGTGGTGAAGGAATTCCCGGATGTATTTCCCGAAGAGTTGCCAGGCATGCCACCGGATAGAGACATTGAGTTTTTGATTGAGCTTTTGCCAGGCACAGGGCCAATATCTAAGAGACCGTACAGGATGCCCGCACAGGATTTAGAGGAAATTAAGAAGCAGATTAAGGAGTTACTGGATAAAGGTTATATTCGCCCAAGTTCGTCACCTTGGGGATCACCAGTACTTCTAGTGGAGAAGAAGGATGGATCGTTAAGGATGGTTGTTGATTATCGTGGATTGAATGAAGTAACGATCAAGAACAAGTACCCACTGCCGATGATCAATGATTTGTTTGATCAGCTGCAAGGAGCTAAGGTTTTTTCCAAGATTGATCTGCGATCAGGGTACCACCAGTTAAAGATTCGAGAGCAAGATATACCTAAGGCAACTTTTACCATGAGGTACGGGCTATATGAGTATACCGTTATGTCATTTGGTCTGACTAACGCACCTGCCTATTTCATGAACATGATGAACAAGGTGTTTATGGAGTTTTTGGATAAGTTTGTTGTGGTGTTCATTGATGATATTCTGATCTACTCAAAGAATGAAGAGGAGCATAAGGAGCATTTGCGTTTAGTACTTGGGAAGCTCACAGAACATCAGCTATACGCCAAGTTCAGCAAGTGTGAGTTTTGCTTGAAGGAAGTTGGATTCCTTGGACATGTTATATCCGGAGAAGGAATAGCAGTAGACCCCAATAAAGTTGTCACTGTGAAAAATTGGGAGGCACCCACAACATTTGGAGAAATCCGGAGTTTCCTTGGACTCGCGGGATACTACCGGAGGTTCATTGAGAATTTCTAGAAGATTGGAAAGCCTATGACGTAGTTGTTGAAGAAGGACACCAAGTTCAAATGGACTGAGGAATGTGAGGCTAGTTTTCAGGAATTGAAGAAACGTTTGGTTATATCACCAGTGTTGATTTTGCCAGATCAACGCAAAGATTATGAAGTGTATTGCGACGCTTCTCATCGAGGACTTGGAGCAGTGCTTATGCAGGAAGGAAGAGTTGTTTCATATGCCTCACGACAGCTTAAACCCCATGAGTTGAATTATGCTACGCATGATTTGGAGTTAGCATCCGTAGTGCATGCGTTGAAGACATTTTCTCATCGGAAACCATTGTGAGGTATACACGGATCATAAGAGTTTGAAGTATATCTTCATGCAGAAGGAGTTGAATCTCAGGTAGAGGAGATGGTGGGAACTCATAAAGGATTATGATATGAAGTTGTACTATCATCCCGGAAAGGCTAACGTAGTAGCCGATGCGTTGAGCCGCAAGAGTCATGTCAATACACTCATGACAGGAGAGTTACCCAAGGAGTTAGAAGAAGACCTTCGTGAGCTATGTTTGGAGATAGTTCCGAGAGGCTATGTAGAAGCTTTGGAGATTTAGTCTACTTTGATGGATAAGATCAGAGAAGAGCAGAAGACGGACAAGGAGAGTGCCAAGATAAAGGAAAGGATGAGAAAAGGAAAAGCCAAGGGATTTCGTGAGGATGAGCACGATACCCTATGGTTTGAGGACCACATATATGTGCCAAATGATCAGGAAGTTGATTTTGCAGGAGGCCCATGACTCACCATATTCGATTCACCCAGGAAATACCAAGATGTACCTGGATCTGAAGGATAGATTCTGGTGGACCGGAGTGAAGAAGGATATTGTGGAGTATGTAGCAGTTTGTGATGTATGTCAGAGAGTGAAGGCAGAGCATCAGAAGCCAGCAGGATTGCTACAACCATTGCCGATACCCGAATGGAAGTAGGATAAGCTAGGCATGGACTTTACCACGGGATTACCCATGACTCATTCAGGCTATGACTCGATATGGGTTGTAGTCGATTGTTTGACGAAAGTAGCTCATTTCATCCCAGTGAAGACCACTTACACCAGCGCTAAGTTGGCAAAGATATACATGATCAGGATCGTATGTTTGCATGGAGTTCCGAGGACAATTGTACCAGACAGAGGAACCCAGTTTACCTCAAAGTTTTGGAATCAGTTACATGAAACTTTGGGAACCAGGCTAGAGTTCAGTATGACTTTTCACCCGCAGACGGATGGACAGACTGAGAGAGTCAATCAGATTCTGGAGGACATGTTGAGAGCCTGGCCCCTAGATTATGGATCTAGTTGGGACGATAATTTGCCTTATGCAGAGTTCTCTTACAACAACAGTTACCAAGCCAGCTTGAAGATGGCCCCTTTCGAAGCTTTGTACGGAAGGAGGTGCAGAACACTGTTGTTGTGGGACGAAGTTGGAGACCGACAGTTGTTTGGACAAGATTTGATTAAAGAGTCTGAAGAGAAGTTTAGGCTGATTCGTGATAGACTCAAGGTAGCCCAGTCCAGGCAGAAGAGCTATGTGGATTCTAAACGCAAGGAGACAACTTACGAAGTTAGAGACAGAGTGTATCTTCGTGTATCACCACTCTGAGGAGTTAAGCGCTTTGGAGTTAAGGGAAAGTTAGCACCACGTTTTGTGGGACCATAAGTTTTGGAACGTATGGGAGAAGTTGCTTATAAGTTGGAATTGCCCGAAGGATTGTCAGGAGTTCACGATGTGTTCCACGTTTCTCAGTTGAAAAAGTGCCACGCGGAGATGGTTGATTTTCCTCTGAGAGATACAATACCACTAGAAGCGATACAGTTGGATAGTGATTTGACATATGAGGAGAAACCAGTCAAGACACTCGAGTTTGCTAGCCGAGTCACATGCAGCAAAGTTATCAAGTTTTGCAAGGTTCAGTGGAGTCACCATACCGAAGATGATGCCACTTGGGAACGAGAGGAAGACCTACGGAAGGATCACCTACACCTATTTTCTAGCCAACCCGAATCTCGAGGACGAGATTCATCTTAAGGGGGGTAGGTTTGTAACATCCCAAATTTTCAATTTGAAATGCTATACATTAGGTCATCATTGCATATCATATTTTATTGCATTTTGGCTAGATCCTAGAAATTCTACGCAACTCAAGGACCCACGGAGAGAGTTGGGAATTTCGTTATTTTCATATTTGAGTTTTTCTCAAATTTTGAAAAGAGGATCATTTGATTTTAATTATTTTCTCTTCGATTATTTATTTTATAAAAATAAAAGAGAGAGGATAAAATGACTTCCTCAAAATAAAGAAATATCGAAGATTTATATTAAAATCAAATAAGATTTTTATTCGGAGTTTTATCGCTATTTTATTTGAATTAGAAAAAATATGCGTTTTTCAAAATTGCACTTTAGGCCCAAATAAATGTTCACCTTGTTCGGCTTATTTTTAGACGACGGGGAAAATTTATTTCAGGATATTTGAAGTTCGTTTAGTATTTATTTTCTTTCTTTTTCTGCATGTCGCAATTATTAAAAAAAGTCAAACCGACTCCGGGCCGTACCCGAGCGGGACTTTGCCCGGGGGGGGGGGGGGGGTCTTTATAAGCCGCGCCACCCGAGCTGCCGAGGCCCAGCCGCAGCCGAAGCCCACCGCTGCCCAAACCCTAACCCTAACCACGCCCCGCCGCCCGCCGACGCCGCCGCGCCATGCCGCCACCCGCGCCGCCACCCGCCATCGCCCCGCCGCTCGGAGCCGCCGCCCGCTCTGCCACCCGTCGTCGCCCCGCCGCCTGTCGCCGCCGACAACCACCGCCGGACCCGCCGCCGCTCTCACCGGAGTCGTCCAGGTAGCCGGAGCCGCCGCCGCGACTTTCGTTAGAAAATCGTCGGGTTTTTTGAGAACCCTAGATCCGTTTTTTATCCGGTTCGGTTTTTTTGGTTTAGTTAAATAGCGGACGCCCGTTCGTACATTCGTTTTAACGAATGGTTTTCGTGCGTTAGACGCAGACAACAAACGTTCGTTCGTTAGCCTGTTCGTCAGTTTTTCCTTTTCTCGGATTTTCCGCGATTATTTTTTATCACGATTTCTGATCCGATTTTCATTTTAGTATAACTTTTCGCTCGTTTATCAGAATTAGGCGATTCAAGCGCCTAGAGTTTCGTCTTGAAACACTCTTTTAGTTTAACCAACTTAAACAAGTTCTTGCTACTGTAAAATTTGACTTTAGTCCATATTAGTACACGGAGCTTGTTTCTTTCGCCGTTTGAGTTTGGTTGCTTCGTTTGATTTGATTTTTTTGCAAACTGGAGTTCTTAAGTTGAACTTTCTGGTTAGATCTCTTAATTGAGTTTTACCCATGCCCTTTCTTGATTGCTTATTGTATGCTTGTTTGATTGCGATAGAGTACCCGGAGTGCGAAGCATGCTGCATCGAGTCTATAGGTTTCACGGATCATCAGCAAGACAAGTAACACTTTGATCATACCTCTTGACTACCCACTTTTATTGCATTAGATCAATCTTCAAACAATTGCATGGTTAGGATCTGAATAAATTGTGGGTTGGGAAGTAGATGAGGTAGTACCTATTCACCTGTTTATTATCAAACCCTGGGAGTTACTTCTACGTTGCTTATATTGCTATGCTATGCTCGTAGACGTGGATTGGGTTTGAGTACATTCATGATAGATGTGAGATTTTTAATTAATGGTTCAACTTAAGGTGGCAACTTTAATACACATCTGGGTGGATTGAGGCACCTGGGGTATCCAATGATTGCCCATATTTTTTTGGAAATCCCGGGGTACCGTGTGATTTTCCTATGGACCGCCACCCAGGCTCAAAGGGATCATAAGATTATTCATGCTGGAAACTTCCATGTGCAGCCACATGCCATTATGGGCTCTGGCATAGTTGAGTAAGTTGTGGGAAACCTTTCCATGGTGGGCTAGCGGATGTAGGGGATTGTAGGTGTATCGGCCTATCTATCGGTTAAGGGGACCTCTTCGGAAAGACTGTGTCTCGGTCATTCGTTTCTCAAACATTATGTAGTGTGAGAAATCCAACGGAGGAGATCGAGTCTTGTGGGGAAAAGTGCACAAACCTCTGCAGAGTGTACAAACTAATCATGGTTAGCCATGTCCCCGGTTATGGACATCTTGAGTATCTAGTTCTTGGATTATCATGTGGATCTCATCACTCTTAATATAATTTGATTGGGTTTAATGATGATGCTTAATTGGGATTGAGTTGGGTGAACCTTCTCAATGTTTAACAACTACCATGATAGTTAAATAAAATTTATTCCTTTGTAGTAGGGAAAAATTGGCTTTTCGTAAAATCTATTAACCATACAGCCTCCACCAGCCATATATGCATGTAGTGATAGCATTATTTTGTTCATTACTCTCTTGTGTTACACTGCCAGCATATTCGATGTGCTGACCTGTTTTCGGGCTACAACGTATCATGTTGCTGCTACCTCTTGAGCTTGCGTTGGATTTCCCCAAAGAGGAAAGGATGATGCAGCAGAGTAGCGTAAGTATTTCCCTCAGTTTTTGAGAACCAAGGTATCAATCCAGTAGGAGGCCACGCTCAAGTCCCTCGTACCTGCACAAAATGATAGCTACTCGCAACCAACGCGATTAGGGGTTGTCAATCCCTTCACGGTCACTTACGAGAGTGAGATCTGATAGATATAGTATTTTTGGTATTTTTGGTATAGAGATGCAAAGTAAAGGCAAAGTAAAAAGCAAAGCAAGATTAAAGTGATGGAGATTGATATGATGAGAATAGACCCCGGGGCCATAGGTTTCACTAGTGGCTTCTCTCAAGAGCATAAGTATTCTACGCTGAGTGAACAAATTACTGTTGAGCAATTGACAGAATTGAGCATAGTTATGAGAATATCTAGGCATGATCATGTATATAGGCATCACGTCCGTGACAAGTAGACCGAAACGATTCTGCATCTACTACTATTACTCCACTCATCGACCGCTATCCAGCATGCATCTAGAGTATTAAGTTAAAAACAGACGCTTTAAGCAAGATGACATGATGTAGAGAGATAAGTTCGTGCAATATGAAATAAACCCCATCTTGTTATCCTCGATGGCAACGATGGAATACGTGCCTTGCTGCCCCTTTTGTCACTGGGAAAGGACACCGCAAGATTGAACCCAAAGCTAAGCACTTCTCCCATGGCAAGAAAAACCAATCTAGTAGGCCAAACCAAATTGATAATTCGAAGAGACTTGCAAAGATAACCAATCATACATAAAAGAATTCAGAGAAGATTCAAATATTATTCATAGATAGACTTGATCATAAACCCACAATTCATCGGTCTCAACAAACACACTGCAAAAAGAAGATTACATCTAATAGATCTCCACAAGAGAGGGGGAGAACTTTGTATTGAGATCCAAAAAGAGAGAAGAAGCCATCTAGCTACTAACTATGGACCCGAAGGTTTGAGGTAAACTACTCACACTTCATCAGAGGGGCTATGATGATGTAGAAGCCCTCCGTGATGACGGCCCTCTCCGGCGGAGCTCTGGAGTAGGCCCCAAGATGGGATCTCGTGGATACAGAAATTTGCGGCGGTGGAATTAGGTCTTTGGCTCCGTCTCTGTTCGTTTGGGGGTACGTAGGTATAAATAGGAGGAAGAAGTACGTCGGTGGAGCTCCGAGGGGCCCACGAGGCAGGGGGCGCACCCTAAGGGGGGGGGCGCCCCACCCTCGTGACCGCCTCTCTGATGCCTTGGCATATGGTCCAAGTCTCCTGGATCACATTCAGTGAGAAAATCACGTTCCCGAAGGTTTCATTCCGTTTGGACTCCGTTTGATATTCCGTTTCTTCGGAACACTGAAATAGGCAAAAAAAACAACAATTCTGGGCTGGACCTCCGGTTAATAGGTTAGTCCCAAAAATAATATATAAGTGGAAAATAAAGCCCATTATAGTCCAAAACAGTAGATAATATAGCATGGAGCAATCAAAAATTATAGATACGCTGGAGACGTATCAGGCATCCCCAAGCTTAATTCCTACTCGTCCTTGAGTAGGTAAATGTTAAAAAGGGAATTTTTGATGCGGAGTGCTACTTGGCATAATTTCAATGCAAATCTTCTTAATTGTGGTATGAATATTCACATTCGAAATATTCAAGAAAAAAGTTCATGTTGACATGAAAATAATAATACTTTAAGCATACTAACAAAGCAATTATGTCTTCTCAAAATAACATGGCCAAAGAAAGTTATCCCTACAAAATCATATAGTCTGGCTATGCTCTATCTTCACCACACAAAGTATTTAAATCATGCACAACCCCGATGGCAAGCCAAGCAATTGTTTCATACTTTAACATTTTCAAAACTTTTTCGATCTTCACGCAATACATGAGCGTGAGCCATGGATATAGCACTATATATGGAATAGAGTGGTGGTTGTGGAGAAGACAAAAAGAGGGGAAGATAGTCTCACATCAACTAGGCGTATCAACGGGCTATGGAGATGCCTATCAATAGATATCAATGTGAGTGAGTAGGGACTGCCATGCAACGGATGCACTAGAGCTATAAGTATATGAAAGCTCAACAAAATAAACTAACTGGGTGTGCATCCAACTCGCTTGCTCACGAAGACCTAGGGCATTTTGAGGAAGCCCATCATTGGAATATACGAGCCAAGTTCTATAATGAAAAATTCCCACTAGTATATGAAAGTGACATAACGAGAGACTCTCTATCATGAAGATCTTGGTGCTACTTTGAAGCACAAGTGTGGTAAAAGGATAGTATTGTCCCTTCTCTCTTTTTCTCTCATTTTTTTATTTTTTTTATTTGGGCCTTCTCTTTTTTATGGCCTATTTTTTTTTCTTTTTTTTCGTCCGGAGTCTCATCCCTACTTATGGGGGAATCATAGTCTCCATCATCCTTTCCTCACTTGGGACAATGTTCTAAAAATGATGATCATCACACTTCTATTTTTCTTACAACTCAAAAATTACAACTCGATACTTAGAAAAAATATGACTCTATATGAATGCCTCCGGCGGTGTACCGGGATATGCAATGAATCAAGAGTGACATGTATGAAATAATTATGAACGGTGGCTTTGCCACAAATACGATGTCAACTACATGATCATGCTAGCAATATGAGAATGATGGAGCGTGTCATAATAAACGGAACGGTGGAAAGTTGCATGGCAATATATCTCGGAATGGCTATGGAAATGCCATGATAGGTAGGTATGGTGGCTGTTTTGAGGGAGGTATATGGTGGGTGTATGATACCGGCGAAAAGTGCGCTGTATTAGAGAGGCTAGCAATGGTGGAAGGATGGGAAAAAGTGCGTATAATCCATGGACTCAACATTAGTCATGACAAACTCATATACTTATTGCAAAAATCTAGAAGTTATCAAAGCAAAGTATTACGTGCGTGCTCCTAGGGGGATAGATTGGTAGGAAAAGACCACCGCTCGTCCCTGACCGCCACTCATAAGGAAGACAATCAATAAATAAATCATGCTCCGACTTCATCGCATAACGGTTCACCATACGTGCATGCTACATGAATACAAACTTTAACACAAGTATTCTTTAAATTCACAATTACTCAACTAGCATGACTCTAATATTATCACCTCCATATCTCAAAACAATTATCATGCTTCAATCTTTTCTTAGTATTCAACGCACTCAAAAGAAAGTTTCACAAATCTTGAATACCAAGCATATTATTATTAAGCAAATTACCATGCTATTAAGACTCTCAAAATAATCTAAGTGAAGCATGAGAGATCAATAGTTTCTTTAAAACAAATCCACCACCGTGCTCTAAAAGATCTAAGTGAAGCACATAGAGCAAAATTATAACGCTCAAAAGATATAAGTGAAGCACATAGAGCAAAACTACTTAGCTCAAAAAGATATAAGTGAAGCACATAGAGTATTCTATCAAATTATAATTCATGTATGGCTCTCTCAAAAGGTGTGTACAGAAAGGATGATTGTGGCACACTAACAAACAAAGACACAAATAATACAAGACGCTCCAAGCAAAACACATATCATGCGGTGAATCAAAATATTGCTCCAAGTAAAGTTACCGATAGAAGTAGACGAAAGAACAAGATTTGGCTTTTAGGTGTCCTTAGATTATCTTGGGGGTGCCATGGGCATCCCCAAGCTTAGGATCTTGCCACTCCTTGTTCCATAATCCATCAAATCCTTACCAAAACTTGAAAACTTCACAACACAAAACTTAAGGTAGAAAACTCGTGAGCTCCGGTAGCGAAAGAAAACAAAAGACCACTTCAAGGTACTGTAATGAACTCATTCTTTATTTATATTGGTGTTAAACCTACTGTATTCCAACTTCTCTATGGATTATAAACTATTTTACCAGCCATAGATTCATCAAAATAAGCAAACAACACACGAAAAACAGAATCTGTCAAAAACAGAACAGTCTGTAGTAATCTGTAGCTAGCGCAAGATCTGGAACCCCAAAAATTCTAAAATAAATTGCTCGACGTGAGGAATTTATCTATTAATCATCTTAAAAAAGAATTAACTAAATATCACTTTCCAAATAGAAATGACATCAGTTCTCGTGAGCGCTAAAGTTTCTGTTTTTTACAGCAAGTTCAACAAGACTTTCCCCAAGTCTTCCCAACGGTTCTACTTGGCACAAACACTAATTAAACACAAAAAAACACAACCAAAACAGAGGCTAGATAATTTATTTATTACTAAACAGGAGCAAAAGCAAGGAGTAAAAATAAAATTGGGTTGCCTCCCAACAAGCGCTATCGTTTAACGCCCCTAGCTAGGCATAAAAGCGAGGATAGATCTAGGTATTGCCATCTTTGGTAGGAAATTCTTCGATGAGGTATCTATTTCCCTTAGAAATTTCTTTCTTTCTAGTGATTATCAAACTTTTAGGCACAAGATCGAAAAATTCATTTGTAGCAGTTGGTTCCTTAATGATAGCAAAAAGATTGGGATGAATACTTATAGATTTAAGATCCGCAGTTTCCTTACTAGATGATTCACCCTTATTTTTAGGAACATACATAAGATTGGCAATTTTAGTAGGAGGACTTGGAGTATTATTTACGGAAGAAAAATCGGTTTCCAAGTTTGTAATGATATCCTCAAGTTTATCAATTCTAGTAGAATCTAAGTTTATCTTCTCATTAACTATGGGTTCCTTTTCCTTAATATTTTTCAAAGTCATTCCTACCTTAGATCCATATTGAGTAATTTGATTGTGGATCTTTTTATCTAGATTTCCAATAGTAGCAACTTTATTTTCAATAATTTCAAGTCTTTGCATAACATGCTCCAAAGTTAACATGGTTCCATTAACCAAAAGAGGTGGTGAGCCAAATAAATCTAACATAGCATTATAAGAATCAAAAGTATGGCTACCCAAGAAGTTCCCTCCGGTAATGGTATCGAGGATATATCTATACCAAGGATTAACACCTACATAAAAATTGCGGAGAAGAGCTGAAGTAGATTGTTTCCTGGTAGATCTATTTTGAGCATTGCAAATTCTATACCAAGCATCTTTTAGATTTTCTCCCTCCCTTTGTTTAAAATTTAGAACTTCATTCTCGGGAGACAATGGAGAAGATATGAGACTAGCCATGACGACAAGCAAACAAACTAGCACACGAGCAAACAAGAGCAAACGGGCAAAAGAGGCAAACGGAGAAAAGAGAGGCGGAGAAGGAGAAGGAGATTGGGAAAGAGAGGGCGAATAAAACGGCAAGGGTGAAGTGGGGGAGAGGAAAAGGAGAGGCAAATGGCAACTAATGTAATGCGAGAGATAGGGATTGTGATGGGTACTTGCTATGTTGACTTTCTGCGTAGACTCCCCGGCAACGACGCCAGGAATTCTTCTTGCTACCTCTTGAGATTGCGTTGGATTTCCCCGAAGAGGAAACGATGATGCAGCAGAGTAGCGTAAGTATTTCTCTTAGTTTTTGAGAACCAAGGTATCAATCCAGTAGGAGGCCACGCTCAAGTCCCTCGTACCTGCACAAAACGATAGCTACTCGCAACCAACGTGATTAGGGGTTGTCAATCCCTTCACGATCACTTACGAGAGTGAGATCTGATAGATATAATATTTTTGGTATTTTTGGTATAGAGATGCAAAGTAAAAGGCAAAGTAAAAAAGCAAAGCAAGATTAAAGTGATGGAGATTGATATGATGAGAATAGACCTGGGGGCCATAGGTTTCACTAGTGGATTCTCTCAAGAGCATAAGTATTCTACGGTGGGTGAACAAATTACTGTTGAGCAATTGATAGAATTGAGCATAGTTATGAGAATATCTAGGCATGATCATGTATATAGGCATCACGTCCGTGACAAGTAGACCGAAACGATTCTGCATCTATTACTATTACTCCACTCATCGACCGCTATCCAGCATGCATCTAGAGTATTAAGTTAAAAATAGAGTAACGCTTTAAGCAAGATGACATGATGTAGAGAGATAAATTCATGCAATATGAAATAAGCCCCATCTTGTTATCCTCGATGGCAACGATGCAATACGTGCCTTGCTGCCCCTTCTGTCACTGGGAAAGGACACCGCAAGATCGAACCCTAAGCTAAGCACTTCTCCCATGGCAAGAAAAACCAATCTAGTAGGCCAAACCAAACTGATAATTCGAAGAGACTTGCAAAGATAACCAATCATACATAAAAGAATTCAGAGAAGATTCAAATATTATTCATAGATAGACTTGATCATAAACCCACAATTCATCGGTCTTAACAAACACACCGCAAAAAGAAGATTACATCGAATAGATCTCCACGAGAGAGGGGGAGAACTTTGTATTGAGATCCAAAAAGAGAGAAGAAGCCATCTAGCTACTAACTATTGACCCGAAGGTCTGAGGTAAACTACTCACACTTCATCAGAGGGGCTATGATGATGTAGAAGCCCTCCGTGATGACGGCCCTCTCCGGTGGAGCTCCGGAACAGGCCCCAAGATGGGATCTCGTGGATACAGAAAGTTGCGGCAGTGGAATTAGGTTTTTGGCTCCGTCTCTGTTTGTTTGGGGGTACGTAGGTATATATAGGAGGAAGAAGTACGTCGGTGGAGCTCCGAGGGGCCCACGAGGCAGGGGGGCGCGCCCTAAGGGGGGCCCCCCACCCTCGTGACCGCCTCTCTAATGCCTTGGCGTAGGGTCCAAGTCTCTTGGATCACGTTCGGTGAGAAAATCACGTTCCCGAAGGTTTCATTCCGTTTGGACTCCGTTTGATATTCTGTTTCTTCGAAACACTGAAATAGGCAAAAAACAGCAATTCTGGGCTGGACCTCCGGTTAATAGGTTAGTCCCAAAAATAATATAAAAGTGGAAAATAAAGCCCAATATAGTCCAAAACAGTAGATAATATAGCATGGAGCAATCAAAAATTATAGATACGTTGGAGACATATCAGTTGCAGACTTTTTAGACGATGAGTAAGGAGCCTTAGGTCGTGGTCTTTCACTCAGTGATCCCGTTGGAGTTGATGGACTCACTTTATCTTCCAAGCCTTCCACTGTTATCATATTTAGATGGACTTAAGCCATATTTATTGTAATAAGTTCTCTTTTGAGACATTCGATGTAATAAGTGTGTGATTGCTACTCTGTTATAAATCCTTCAAGTACTGTGTGTGTCAGCATTACCGATCCAGGGTTGACATTTATGCACAGAGATCAGACTGTTTGAGGTCTGGTCGCTACATGGTGGTACTATGGAAGGTGTTGCAACAACTAGGGCTGTCTCTGCTTGTTTGATGGCAGCTATTGGTTTCTGTTTGGCTTGTTCTACAGCTCGCGTAGCACGGGATACCCTGTTTGTACAATTTTCCGCTGAACTTTGACCTTCTATTGCACCATCAGTACCAGCAGAATTTGCATGATTCCTCCGCTTCATTTTCCCTGTCATTCTATGTTCCTTCATGTTTCTCTGTGCCATCTTAAGTCAAGCCGACAAGAAAAACGAATAGCAATTTAGTTCTTCGGAACAAATTGATGCGTGATAC
The DNA here is from genome assembly GCF_018294505.1 of Triticum aestivum. Taxonomy (NCBI): domain Eukaryota; kingdom Viridiplantae; phylum Streptophyta; class Magnoliopsida; order Poales; family Poaceae; genus Triticum; species Triticum aestivum. The sequence goes on along the minus strand of NC_057794.1, from coordinate 88,076,671 downwards.
AGACGAACTAAACTTTGATGTTAGACAACCACATGATAGGAGGATGTAATATGTACAAAAAACAGGACGACATGAGATAACCAGAACTATGATGTGTAAACTAAGCAGAAGACATTTCACTAAATTAGAAGCAATGCAATGGAAGGTAGACACCATATGAAAGATGCTACAAATATCACTCTGCCAAGTTAACAGTGTCTCGTCATAAATGGCGTTTAAAAAAATGTGAAGTAGTACAAGAAATAAATCATATGCAAGATGCAAACAACATCACACTACCAAGTTAAAGGTCTCTCGTTATTAGTGCCATTGCATATTCACAGCTTAGGATCTGTAAACTAAGGAGAAGGCATTTCAACAAATTAGAAGCAATGAAAGCTAGACACCATATGAAAGATGCAATGAATATCAGTCTACCAAGTTAAAACTGTCTCATCGTAAGTGCCATTTCAACAAATTAGAAGTAATACAAGCTAGAAAAGAATGCGAGATGTAACCTATATAACACTCCCAAGTCAAACGTGTCTTATGATAAGTGATTGTTGCAGGTTACACAACAGTAGTATTTTGATGTAAGAGCATGGTGTGATAGACAGATATTGTATGTTCTAGAAACAGGAACACGTGTCTTATTCACAAGTATAATGTGTAAAGTAAGCAGATGGAATTCAACAAAATTAGAAGCAATACAAGCTAGAAATCATACATAACATGCAACCACATATAACCGTGCCAAGTTAGAGGGAGCACCTGTGATGGTGCACTAGGGGAGACGTGCTCATCATCAACACAACTATGTTGAGTGTCTATGCATGTGTTGTCTTGACAATCTTCTTGGGGGTGGCGGAGTAGAATCTGTAGAGGCCCTCCGCTTGGAAGGAGCACCTATATCCACTGCCTTCCTACTTTCCTTCCGCTTTATTGATTTTGAATTGTCAAGTAAAACCGACAAGAAAAATAAATATAATTCACTCTTTAGAAGTCATTCGTGCATGGTACTGATAATCACTACTTTGATGTAAGGAAAACACATGATACCAGGATGGAATATGTATGAAAAATAGGACGACATGGCATATTCACAACTGTTTGTGTAAACTAAGCAGAAGGCATTTCAACAAATAAAAAGCAATGCAAGCTAGACACCACATGAAAGATGCAACCAATATGACTCTCCCAAGTTAAAAGCGTCCCATCATAAATGGCATTTCAACAAATTAGAAGCAGTGCATGCTATAAATCATATGAAAGATGCAACTAATATTACACTGCATATACTAAAGGTGTCTCATCATATTGATTCATGCGGGATACAAAAAAACAATAGTTTTATGTAAGGACATGCTTAATAGATAGATGTACTATGTACAAAAAATAGGAAGGCATGTCACATTAACAGGTATAATGTATAAACTAAGCAGAATAGCACATGCAATTTAACCAGATTGGAAGAATTACAGTCTAGACACCATATGCAACATGCAACCACATATCATGCTGCCAAGTTAGAGAAAGCACCTATGATGCTGGTGTAGGGGAAATGCGGTCATCATCTACAGAGCTACGGTTCAATATCTACATCTAGCCTTGCTGTTTCTTGAGAATCGAGTGGGGAGGCTGACACTGCATTCTTCAAAAGTTGATCTTTTCTCAATGTAACCGACTGGGGTGACTGTCTCATCATAAGATGAGGGATACACAAGAACATTAGTTTGATGTAAGAACATGGTTAATAGACAAATGTACTAGTATGTACCAAAAATAGGAAGGCATGTCATATTCAAAGGTATAATGTGTAAGCTAAGCAGATGTAATTTAACCAAATTGGAAGCAATACAAGCTAGACATCCGGCTGGAGTGGTGAGCATGATCATCAAGGACTTGAGAGCCTGGTGGGAGGCGGGCTGCTTCGCCACCATCGTGTCTTTTTAGTTGGCTTCCAGGTGATGCCTGTCTGTGTTGGGCTTGTCACTGGCTCGACCAGTGCCCTGACTAGCTATTTGTCTTCTAGTGCTCCTGGGATGGTGGTTCATGTAAAAAAATATCTTTCCTTATCTTAATAAAGACTGACTTCAGCCTTTCGAATACAAGCTAGACACCATATGCAACATGCAACCACATATGACACTGATACGTCCATTTTGCATCATGCTTTTATATCGATATTTATTGCATTATGGGCTGTCATTACACATTATGTCACAATACTTATGCCTATTCTCTCTTATTTTACAAGGTTTACATGAAGAGGGAGAATGCCGGCAGCTGGAATTCTGGGCTGGAAAAGGAGCAAATATTAGAGACCTATTATGCACAACTCCAAAAGTCCTGAAACTTCACGGAAGTTATTATTGGAATTAATAAAAAATACTGGCGAAAGAATCCACCAGAGGGGACCCACACCCTGGCCACAAGGGTGGGGGGCGCGCCCCCTGCCTCGTGGGCCTCCTGGCAGGCCTCCGGTGCCCATCTTCTACTATATGAAGTCTTTCGTCTGAGTAAAAATCATAAGCAAGCTTTCGGGAAGGAACTCCGCCGCCACGAGGCGGAACCTTGGCGGAACCAATCTAGGGCTCCGGCAGAGCTGCTCTGCCGGGGAAACTTCCCTTCGGGAGGGGGAAATCATCACCATCGTCATCACCAGCAATCCTCTCATCGGGTGGGGGTCAATCTCCATCAAATCTTCACCAGCACCATCTCATCTCAAATCCTAGTTTATCTCTTGCATCCAAACCTCAGATTGGTACCTGTGGGTTGCTAGTAGTGTTGATTACTCCTTGTAGTTGATGCTAGTTGGTTTACTTGGTGGAAGATCATATGTTCAGATCCATTATGCATATTAATACCCCTCTGATTATGAACATGAATATGCTTTGTGAGTAGTTACATTTGTTCATGAGGACATGGGAGAAGTCTTGCTATAAGTAGTCATGTGAATTTGGTATTTGTTCCATATTTGATGAGATGTATGTTGTCATCCCTCTAGTGGTGTCATGTGAACGTCAACTACATTAAACTTCACCATTGTTTGGGCCTAGAGGGGGGCATTGGGAAGTAATAAGTAGATGATGGGTTGCTAGAGTGACAGAAGCTTAAACCCTAGTTTATGCGTTGCTTCGTAAGGGGATGATTTGGATCCATATGTTTCATGCTATGGTTAGGTTTACCTTAATACTTCTATTGTAGTTGCAGATGCTTGCAGTGGGGGTTAATCATAAGTGGGATGCTTGTCCAAGTAAGGACAGTACCCAAGCACCGGTCTACCCACATATCAAATTATCAAAGTACCGAACACGAATCATATGAACGTGATGAAAACTAGCTTGATGATAATTCCCATGTGTCCTCGGGAGCGCTTTCCTTCATATAAGAGTTTGTCCAGGCTTGTCCTTTGCTAGAAAAAAGATCGGGCCATCTTGCTACACCTTATTTACTTTTATTACTTGCTACTCGTTACAAATTACCTTATCACAAAACTATCTATTACCGATAATTTCAGCGCTGGCAGAGAATACCTTAGTGAAAACTACTTATCATTTCCTTCTGCTCCTCATTGGGTTCGACACTCTTACTTATCGAAAAGGCTACGATAGATCCCCTACACTCGTGGGTCATCAGACACCATGAAGTTAAAGCAAGCACCTGGGATGGTGGTTCATCACGAGCGAGGTCATCAACTCTAGAGCTATGTTTACCGTCTCCATCTGCTGACACTGCACCCTTTATAAGGCTGAAACGTGTCTGGCCTAGCCGCGTACCACGCTGGAGCGACTTATCTCTTTTGTTTTCTACTTCGGCAGCAGGGTCTGAAATACCCTTGCATAAAAACACAATAGTGAGAGTATGGGTGAAGTGTGTGCAGAACTAGTGCACTGTAGAAGTAGCAAATAGCAGGTGGCTGAAAAATAAATGGCAGGAGACATATGATAGCTCTACAACATTGCATGGCAAACAAAATTAGATTCTACTCCATATGATTTTGTAATATATGAGCACAAGGATGGCTGAGAAATGCAGGTACTCCTCCAGCACACTACCACATGTTGTGCTATCAAAATAACAGTCGACTAAAAATAAATAGGTCAGTCGATTTTTTATGAACCGTCCGATCTATAAGGAACAGGCAGATGGCCTTCGTCTACCTCATGCGAGTCACTGTTGACGATCTTTCTCGAACTGCCAGTGACCACCGGCATGGATCCCTGCCTCCGCCACCCTGCGCTCCCCTCGACCTCACACCCCGCCATGCTTGGCAGTGCCCCAGGCCATCCCTTTAATCCTAGCCGACCTCCAGATCAGGTGCCAACAGCTCTAGGCCCCACACGCCCCTAAGATAAACACCGAGGCGCTGCTTCCCCGGCGTAATAGGCGGACTAGCGCCTGTTACACCATGGAATGCTTCCGTTAATTGGGAATCAACTGGCCAGGAATTGAAATCCATGGGCGATGGACCTCTAGCTAAGGTGAAATAGTATATGAGGAGAAACCTTGTGCATCACGAGTTACTAGGAACATCTACTATCAAGAAGAAGCAGTCAACTAGTGTCTTCTGTGGGATGAATTCCATGCAAGCAGACACGTAAGATTTGCATGAATAAGGGAAGAGGAGTACCATTTCCGGTTGCTAGTGTTGTGTCCTTCATATGTCGCGATGATGTTCTTCTTTTTGCCGGGGGAACCAATGTTTTGGAGGAGGGTGCAGCCTTGGACGAACCCATGGCCAAATTGTTGATTGTGTTGCCATGGCCGTATGTCGGCGAAGGGGAAGAAGATCCATGGCGGCGAAGGACGTCGTAGAAGGAACAACTCCGGTGTGGTGGATGGTGGCGAAGTTGGATCGGCAGTGGTGAGGCGCAGGACGACGTGGTTGAACTGGCTCGGGTACGGATAGCTCGGCTTCGGCTTCAACTACTAGCCATGGAGGGTGTTGCGGTTGAGGTTGCGGTGGACGACGATGTCGGGGTATCTGCTCCGGGGTGATGGAGGAGGGCGGCGGTTGATGGGTGGGATGGGGTGGCGGATAGATGACGTCGGGGTTTCGCGACTGGTGGAGAGGTAGTTTTGGCGCCCACAGAGTACGAATGGGGAATCATAGGGGGGGAGCTAAGGGAGAACCATGTTTCGGTCTAGGACGCGCTTGTTTTTGGCTTTTTGAACAGATTGGACGGCTTGTTTGAAATTTGGGGAAAGTACAAACTTTGCCCCCCTCTTAAATTTCGGACCTACTGCGGGTCAGGGGTAGGATGGTAATCCCAGGTGTCCCAAATAGTGGGCGGGAGCAATTTTGGCTGCGTGCATGTGTGCTTAGGCGGCCATTGTGTATGAATGTTTTTCGGAGGCGGTTGCATGGTGTCTACAAGAAGCTAGAAACCTACCCCGGTTTAGACCTTTGGACGTCGGGCCGGTAGGTTTCACGGGTCGGAGTTAGAAAAGTAATTTCCTTCTACCAAACATTGGTCTCACGCGGTTTCGGGCGAGTAGAGGCTCTTTTGGTGCTTCGTTCGAAATTTTGAAACAGAAGCATTCACGTTTAGAGTACTCTTGAACTTTGAGGATTGACCTAAATAGATAACGTTACTTGACCTTGTATGTTTGAAAACCTCATTAAATTATCCGCTTATTTTTGAAATTTTGACACTTGAAAATCCTATAACTACGATTACTTTGGAATGGAGAAGCTAAATTTGAATCTATTTTGTACATGACTATTGATACGCCTCCAACGTATCTATAATTTTTGATTGCTCCATGCTACTTTATCTACTATTTTGGACTATATTGGGCTTTATTTTCCACTTTTATATTATTTTGGGACTAACCTATTAACCGGAGGCCCAGCCCAGAATTGCTGTTTTTTTTGCCTATTTCAGTATTTCGAGGAAATAGAATATCAAACGGAGTCCAAATGGAATGAAACCTTCGGGAACGTGATCTTCTCACCGAACGTGATCCAGGAGATTTGGACCCTACTCCAAGAACTTTCCGGGGAGGTCACGAGGGTGGAGGGTGCGCCCCCCTGGGCGCGCCCCCTGCCTCGTGTGCCCCTCGGAGCTCCACCGACGTGCTTCTTCCTCCTATATATACCTATGTACCCCCATTAGACCAAAGATGGAGCCAAAAAATCTAATTCCACCGCCGCAACTTCCTGTATCCACGAGATCCCATCTTGGGGCCTGTTCCGGAGCTCCGCCAGAGAGGGCATCCATCACGGAGGGCTTCTACATCAACACCATAGCCCTTCTGATGAAGTGTGAGTAGTTTACTTCAGACCTTCGGGTCCATAGCTAGTAGCTAGATGGCTTCTCTCTTTTTGGATCTCAATACAATGTTCTCCCCCTCTCTCGTGGAGATCTATTCAATGTAATCTTCTTTTTGCGTGTGTTTGTTGAGACCGATGAATTGTGGGTTTATGATCCAACTTATCTATGAATAATATTTGAATCTTCTCTGAATTCTTTTATGTATGATTGAGTTATCTTTGCAAGTCTCTTCGAATTATACGTTTGGTTTGGCCAACTAGATTGGTAGTTCTTGCAATGGGAGAAGTGCTTAGCTTTGGGTTCAATCTTGCGGTGTCCTTACTCAGTGATAGAAAGAGTTGCAAGGCACGTATTGTATTGTTGCCATCGAGGATAACAAGATGGGGTATTTATCATATTGCATGAATTTATTCCTCTACATCATGTCATCTTGCTTAAGGCGTTACTCTGTTTTTAACTTAATACTCTAGATGCTGCTGGATAGCGGTCAATGAGTGGAGTAATAGTAGTAGATGCAGGGAGGAGTCGGTCTACTTGTCGCGGACGTGATGCCTATATACATGATCATACCTAGATAACCTCATAACTATGCTCAATTCTATTAATTGCTCAACAGTAATTTGTTCACCCACCGTAGAATATCTATGCTCTTGAGAGAAGCCACTAGTGAAACCTATGGCCCCCGGGTCTATTCTCATCATATCAATCTCCATTACTTTATTTTACTTGTTTTGCTTTTACTTTTTACTTTGCATCTTTATACCAAAAATACCAAAAATATTATCTCTATCAGATCTCACTCTCGTAAGTGACCGTGAAGGGATTGACAACCCCTAAGCGTTGGTTGCGAGTTGCTACCGTTTTGTGCAGGTACGAGGGACTTGCACGTGACCTCCTACTGGATTGATACCTTGGTTCTCAAAAATTGAGGGAAATACTTACGCTACTGTGCTGCATCAGCCCCTCCTCTTCGGGGAAAACCAACGCTAGCTCGAGACGTAGCAAGAAGGATTTCTGGCGCCGTTGCCGGGGAGGCCTACGCCAAGTCAAGTCAAGATTTACTCTCCCGTCAACGAGCCATTTCTGGCACCGTTGCCGGGGAAGCCTACGTAAAAGTCAACATACCAAGTACCCATCACAATCTCTATCTCTTGCATTACACTATTTGCCATTTGCCTCTCATTTTCCTCTCCCCCACTTCACCCTTGCCGTTTTATTCGCCCTCTCTTTCCCTTTGCCTTTTGTTTGCTCGTGTGTTAGTTTGCTTGCTTGTTCGTCATGATGGCCTTACCTAATTTTGGTGATCTTCACATTAAAAGGCTAGAAGATATTGAAAACGATGTCAGGAAGTTTATGGTCTTGCAATTTGAGCATAACAATTTCTTTAGAAATGAGCTTAAGGAACAAAAGAGTTTTATGAGTTATATGAATAAAGAGCTCGATGATATGTCCAAAGAATTTGATGGTGTAAGAGCCCAAATTGCTCATCTTGAAAAAATGACCGCTGAAATTTCGGATATGCAAGCCACCTTAGTCAATAAGATGGCCGCTAAACCGAATAACTATGAGAATCAAGATGAAGATCTAAAAGTTATTGATGTGTCCCCTATTAAATCGTTGTTTTGCAATGTGAATCTTGATGAATCTGATTATGATATTCCCTTACCTAGAAGGCGTTCTAAGAATTCTGAGTTTTTAGATCCTGATGATGAAATTGATAAAAAAGGGATTGAAAAAAATAAAAATCTAGATATTGCTAAACCCACTATTTTGGATCTCAAGGAATTTAACTATGAAAATTGCTCTTTAATTTATTGTATTTCCTTGTTGCAATCCGTGTTAAATTCTCCTCATGCTTATAGTCGAAATAAGGCCTTTACCGAACACATTGTTGACGCCCTAATGCAATCTTATGAAGAAAAGCTTGAGTTGAAAGTTTCTATCCCTAGAAAACTCCATGATGAGTGGGAACCTACAATTAAGATTAAAATTAAAAATTATGAGTTTCATGCTTTGTGTGATTTGGGTGCTAGTGTCTCTACTATCCCCAAAGCTTTGTGTGATTTGCTAGATTTCCGTGACTTTGATGATTGCTCTCTAAAATTGCATCTTGCGGATTCCACTATTAAAAAGCCTATAGGAAGAATTAATGATGTTCTTATTGTTGCAAATAGGAATTATGTGCCCGTAGATTTTATCGTTCTTGATATAGATTGCAATCCTTCATGTCCCATTATTCTTGGTAGACCTTTCCTTAGAACGATTGGTGCAATTATTGATATGAAGGAAGAGAATATTAAATTCCAATTTCCCTTAAAGAAGGGCATGGAACACTTTCCTAGAAAGAAAATAAAATTACCATATGAATCTATCATGAGAGCCACTTATGGATTGCCTACCAAAGATGGCAATACCTAGATCTATCCTTGCTTTTATGCCAAGCTAGGGGCGTTAAACGATAGCACTTGTTGAGAGGCAACCCAATTTTATTTTGTGTTTTTGTTTTTGGTTATGTTTAGGAATAAATAATCCATCTAGATTATGTTTATATGTGGTTTTATCTCTTAATTAGTGTTTGTGCCAAGTTAAACCTATTAGATCTTCTTGGAAGATAGTTATTTGATCTTGCTGTAATTTCCAGAATTTTTGCATGCAGTGCCCGAATTGTCAAAAATCACCAGAACGTGATAAAATAGTGATTCCAATTTCTGCTGATAAATAAACAAATTGCCCAGGTCGTCTAATTTTATTAGAATTTTTTGGGTTCCAGAAGTTTGCATTAGTAACAGATTACTACAGACTGTTCTGTTTTTGACAGATTCTGTTTTTGCGTGTGTTGTTTGCTTATTTTGATGAATCTATGGCTAGTAAAATAGTTTATAAACCATAGATAAGTTGGAATACAGTAGGTTTAACACCAATACAAATAAAGAACAAGTTCACTACAGTACCTTAAAGTAGTCTTTTGTTTTCTTTCTCTAACGGAGCTCACGAGATTCTATTGAGTTTTGTGTTGTGAAGTTTTCAAGTTTTGGGTGAATTCTTTTGATGGATTATGGAACAAGGAGTGGCAAGAGCCTAAGCTTGGGGATGCCCATGGCACCCCCAAGATAATCCAAGGACACCAAAAAGTCAAAGCTTGGGGATGCCCCGGAAGGCATCCCCTCTTTTGTCCACTTCCATCGGTAATTTACTTGGAGCTATATTTTTATTCACCACATGATATGTGTTTTGCTTGGAGCGTCTTGTATTTTTTGTGTCTTTGCTTGTTAGTCTACCACAATCATCCTTGCTGTACACACCTTTTGAGAGAGCCATGTATAAATTGAAATTTGTTAGAATACTCTATGTGCTTCACTTATATCTTTTTGAGCGTGATAATTTTTGCTCTAGTGCTTCACTTAGATCTTTTAGAGCACGGTGGTGGTTTGTTTTAAAGAAACTTGATCTCTCATGCTTCACTTAGATTATTTTGAGAGTCGTTAATAGCATGGTAATTTGCTTAATGTTAATATACTTGGTATTCAAGATATGTGAAACTTTCTTTTTAGTGGGTTGAATACTAAGATAAGTTTGATGCTTGATAATTGTTTTGAGATATGGAGGTGATAATATCATAGTCGTGCTAGTTGAGTAGTTGTGAATTTGAGAAATACTTGTGTTGAAGTTAGCAAGTCCCGTAGCATGCACGTATGGTTAAAGTTGTGTAACAAATTTGAAGCATGAAGTGTACCTGGCTTGTGCATCCTTATGAGTGGCGGTCGGGGACGAGCGATGGTCTTTTCCTACCAATCTATCGCCCTAGGAGCATGCGTGTAGTACTTGATTTTTGATGACTCCTAAATTTTTGCAATAAGTATATGAGTTCTTTTGACTAATGTTGAGTCCATGGATTATACGCACTTTTTACCTTTCCGCCATTTGCTAGCCTCTTCGGTACCGTGCATTGCCCTTTCTCACATTGAGAGTTGGTGCAAACTTCGCCGGTGCATCCAAACCCCGTGATATGATACGCTCTTTCACACATAAACCTCCCTATATCTTCCTCAAAACAGCCACCATACCTACCTATCATGGCATTTCCATAGCCATTCCGAGATATATTGCCATGCAACTTCCATCATCATCATCATCATCATGACATGCTTTACTTTTGTCATATTGCCATCGCATGCTCTTGTAGTTGACATCGTATTTGTGGCAAAGCCACCATGCATTATTTTTCATACATGTCACTCTTGATTCATTGCACCATCCCGGTACACCGCCGGAGGCATTAATATAGAGTCATATCTTGTTCTAGTATCGAGTTGTAATCATTATGTTGTAGTCAATAGAAGTGTGATGATCATCATTATTAGAGCATTGCCCAATCAAAAAGAAGAAGAGAGAGAAAGGCCAAAAAGAAAAAAAGAAAGGCCCCCCAAAAAAGAGAAAATAAAAAGGGCAATGCTACTATCTCTTTTTCCACACTTGTGCTTCAAAGTAGCACCTTGTTCTTCATGTAGTGAGTCTCATATATTGTGCTTCAAAGTAGCACCATGATTTTCATATAGTGAGTCTCATAAGTTGTCTTGTTCATACTAGTGGGAATTTTTCATTATAGAACTTGGCTTGTATATTCCAATGATGGGCTTCCTCAAAATGCCCTAGGTCTTCATGAGCAAGCAAGTTGGATGCACACCCACTAGTTTTCTTTTGTTGAGCATTCTTAGCTCTAGTGCATCCGTTGCATGGCAATCCCTACTCCTTGCATTAACATCAATTGATGGGCATCTCCATAGCTCATTGATTAGCCTCGTTGATGTGAGACTTTCTCCTTTTTTGTCTTCTCCACACAATCCCCATCATCATATTCTATACCACCCATAGTGCTATGTCCATGGCTCGCGCTCATGTATTGCGTGAAGGTTGAAAACGTTTGAGATTATTTGAGTATGAAACAATTGCTTGGCTTGTCATCGGGGGTATAGAAGTTGGGAACATCTTTGTGTGACGAAAATGAAGCATAGCCTAACTATATGATTTTGTAGGGATGAACTTCCTTTGGCCATGTTATTTTGAGATGACATAATTGTTTGATTAGTATGCTTGAAGTATCATCATTTTTATGTCAATATGAACTTTTGTCTTGAACCTTTCGGATCTGAATATTCATAACATGACTAAGAAGATTTACATTGAAATTATGCCAAAGTATCATTCCGCATCAAAAATTCTCTTTTTATCATTTACCTACTCGAGGACGAGCAGGAATTAAGCTTGGGGATGTCTGATACGTCTCCAACGTATCTATAATTTTTGATTGCTCCATGCTACTTTATCTACTGTTTTGGACTATATTGGGCTTTATTTTCAACTTTTATATTATTTTTGGGACTAACTTATTAACCGGAGGCCCAGCCTAGAATTGCTGTTTTTTGCCTATTTCAGTATTTGGAGGAAACAGAATATCAAACGGAGTCCAAACTGAATGAAACCTTCGAGAACGTGATCTTCTCACCGAACGTGATCCAGGAGATTTGGACCCTACTCCAAGAAGTTTCCGGGGAGGTCACGAGGGTGGAGGGCGCATCTCCCTGGGCGCGCCCCCTGCCTCATGGGCCCCTCGGAGCTCCACCGACGTGCTCCTTCCTCCTATATATACCTACGTACCCCCATTAGACCAAAGACGGAGCCAAAAAACCTAATTCCACTGCCGCAACTTCCTGTATCCACGAGATCCCATCTTGGGGCCTCTTCCGGAGCTCCGCCGGAGAGGGCATCCATCACGGAAGGCTTCTACATCAACACCATAGCCCTTCCGATGAAGTGTGAGTAGTTTACTTCAGACCTTCGGGTCCATAGCTAGTAGCTAGATGGCTTCTTCTCTCTTTTTGGATCTCAATACAATGTTCTCCCCCTCTCTTGTGGAGATCTATTCGATGTAATCTTCTTTTTGCGGTGTGTTTGTTGAGACCGATGAATTGTGGGTTTATGATCCAACTTATCTATGAATAATATTTGAATCTTCTCTGAATTCTTTTATGTATGATTGAGTTATCTTTGCAAGTCTCTTCGAATTATCCGTTTGGTTTGGCCAACTAGATTGGTAGTTCTTGCAATGGGAGAAGTGCTTAGCTTTGGGTTCAATCTTGCGGTGTCCTTACTCAGTGACAGAAAGAGTTGCAAGGCACGTATTGTATTGTTGCCATCGAGGATAACAAGATGGGGTATTTATCATATTGCATGAATTTATTCCTCTACATCATGTCATCTTGCTTAAGGCGTTACTCTGTTTTTAACTTAATACTCTAGATGCATGCTGGATAGCGGTCGATGAGTGGAGTAATAGTAGTAGATGCAGGGAGGAGTCGGTCTACTTGTCGCGGACGTGATGCCTATATACATGATCATACCTAGATAACCTCATAACTATGCTCAATTCTATTAATTGCTCAACATTAATTTGTTCACCCACCATAGAATATCTATGCTCTTGAGAGAAGCCGCTAGTGAAACCTATGGCCCCCGGGTCTATTCTCATCATATCAATCTCCATTACTTTATTTTACTTGTTTTGCTTTTACTTTTTACTTTGCATCTTTATACCAAAAATACCAAAAATATTATCTCTATCAGATCTCACTCTCGTAAGTGACCGTGAAGGGATTGACAACCCCTAAGCGTTGGTTGCGAGTTGCTACCGTTTTGTGCAGGTACGAGGGACTTGCACGTGACCTCCTACTGGATTGATACCTTGGTTCTCAAAAACTGAGGGAAATACTTACGCTACTGTGCTGCATCACCCCTCCTCTTCGGGGAAAACCAACGCTAGCTCGAGACGTAGCAACTATATAGGCTATTATGTACAAAAGCAGAGCAAAGATTGGTGCCCCCATAATTTAGGTATGATTTACAAATTCCATGATATCGAATTCAAATAGTTGAATGGATTTCATGTTGAATTCAAATTTTTTGCACCACCTTAAGTTGAATTCAAATGTATGCTAGTTAATAGCTAGCTATTTATAATGTTCAATGTGTAACTTTCGTATGTATAATGTGCTTTACACACACACCATGAATTATACTCACGTTTATATTCGATTGCTAAAGCGATGCATTGTCTGGAGTTCAAAATACTAACTATGTGGATCAATTATGTTGAATAATAACATAGACATGTCAAATTCGATAGAATCTAGATGTCTGATGGATCAATGACCGTTCCTTATGCGAATTGCAAATATCATGACCCCATCCTAATATTTGGATACACTTTATATCTCTAATCAATGTGTACATCAGTATTTTACGTGTAGTTTCACTCTCCATCGGTGGTCTCTCAGACATGCTCACACGCTCTCTACCGAGGTGTCTTTCTCGCAGACATGCTCTCGATATAACCTCCCCTCCCTCTCCTAACCATTTACGACCGTTTTCACAAACCTTTATCACAAGCACTCTTCCTCCCACAAGCATACACACGCACAATCCCCATCGACCCATTTCTATATACATAGACCTGCCTATGTGTCTCATGCACGCACATTATCTTTAGGCCTGTCTCTCATGCATTGTCTCACACATCTCTTCCTAATCGACGAGTATGATTCCAACAGAGCATTATGTAGGATGCCCCTTAAAGTTAGGTTGGATGAATAGTAATATCAGAGATAAGGGGTTACCTTAGTCCGAGGACCTAGGGTTACAAATCCTAGCCAACTTTGTTAGTGGACACAGAGTCCTTCATGATTCTGCTATCTTTGTCTTGTACGACTAGTCATCCATGGATCTCCCTAAATGCGTCACGGGCCGACCAATGTGGCGCAGGACAGAACCGAACCAAGGGCCTCACCTCGGCCTAACAGACCTCACGCGGTGACATACCCTCTGCCCCAGGTCTCGTTATCTTCTCACACCCACACATACCAACACGGACACCACACAAAGAAATCTCCTCGTGCCTCTATCCCCTACCCCCTTGCATATACACACTCAAGGGAATCTCTCACCGTGACGTCATATCCGTCTCTCTCTAGACCTCTCTCATTTGTCGTGCTATCTCTCCCACGCCCCCTCCCCCCACCAGCCCCTTGATACATCTCCAACGTATCTATAATTTTTTATTGTTCCATGCTATTATATTATCCACCTAGGATGTTTATATGCATTTATATGCCATTTTATATGATTTTTGGGACTAACCTATTAACCTAGAGCCCAGTGCCCGTTTCTATTTTTTTCTTGTTTTGAGTTTTACAAAAAAGGAATACCAAACAGAGTCCAATTGACGTGCCAAATTTTGATGATTTTTTATGGACCAAAAGAAGACCCCGGAGTAAAAGAGTTGGGCAAGAAGAGTCCCGGGCCATCCACGAGGGTGGGGGGCGCGCCCACCCCTCGGGCGCGTGGGCCTACCTCGTGGACGACTCGGGCACCTTCTTGACGTGAGACCTACGCCAAAAATTCCTATAAGTACAGAAACCTCCAGAAAATAACCTAGATCGGGAGTTCCACCGCCAGAAGCCTCCGTAGCCACCGAAAACCAATCTATACCCATTCCGGCACCCTGCCAGAGGGGGGAAATCCCTCTCCGGTGGCCATCTTCATCATCCCGGCACTCTCCATGACGAGGAGGGAGTAGTTCACCGTCGGGGCTGAGGGTATGTACTAGTAGCTATGTGTTTGATCTCTCTCTCTCTCTCTCTCTCTCTCTCTCTCTCTCTCTCGTGTTCTTGATTTGGCACGATCTTGATGTATCGCGAGCTTTACTATTATAGTTGGATCTTATGGTGTTTATCCCTCTACTCTCTTGTAATGGATTGAGTTTTCCCTTTGAAGTTATCTTATCGGATTGAGTCTTTAAGGATTTGAGAACACTTGACGTATGTCTTGCATGTGCTTATCTGTCATGACAATGGGATATCACGTGATCCACTTGATGTATGTTTTGGTGATCAACTTGCGAGTTTCGTTACCTCGTGAACTTATGCATAGGGGTTGGCACACGTTTTTGTCTTGACTCTCTGGTAGAAACTTTGGGGCACTCTTTGAAGTTCTTTGTGTTGGTTGAATAGATGAATCTGAGATTGTGTGATGCATATCGTGTAATCATACCCATGGACACTTGAGGTGACATTGCAATATCTAGGTGACATTAGGGTTTTGGTTGATTTGTGTATTAAGGTGTTATTCTAGTATGAACTCTAGGATAGATTGAATGGAAAGAATAGCTTCATGTTATTTTACTACGGATTCTTGAATAGATCGATCAGAAAGGATAACTTTGAGGTGGTTTCGTACCCTACAATAATCTCTTCATTTGTTCTCCGCTATTAGTGACTTTGGAGTGACTCTTTGTTGCATGTTGAGGGATAGTTATATGATCCAATTATGTTATTATTGTCGAGAGAACTTGCACTAGTGAAAGTATGAACCCTAGGCCTTGTTTCAACGCATTGCAATACCGTTTTCGCTCTCTTTTATCTTTAGCTACCTTCCTGTTTTTATATTTTCATATTACAAAAACCTATATCCACCATCCATATTGCACTTGTATCACCATCTCTTCGCTGAACTAGTGCACCTATACAATTTACCATTGTATTGGGTGTGTTGGGGACACAAGAGACTCTTTGTTATTTGGTTGCAGGGTTGTTTGAGAGAGACCTTCTTCATCGTACACCTCCCACGGATTGATAAACCTTAGGTCATCCACTTGAGGGAAATTTGCTACTGTCCTACAAACCTCTGCACTTGGAGGCCCAACAACGTCTACAAGAAGAAGGTTGTGTAGTAGACATCAAGCTCTTTTCTGGCGCTGTTGCCAGGGAGGTTAGCGCTTGAAGGTATATCTTTAGATCTTGCAATCGAATCTTTTTGTTTCTTGTTTTATCACTAGTTTAGTCTATAAAAGAAAATTACAAAAAAATGGAATTAAGGGTACCTCATATGCTCCATCTTTTAATATCTTTCATGAAAATAAGGATTCCAATAATTGTGCCAAAATGCTAGAAGAAGAATGCATTAAAATGTTTGGCACTAAATCTTTGAATGATGAGCATGATTGCAATGTTGTTAGTACGAACTCTTTGAATATCCATAGTACTAATGGTGATTGCACTAGTCATGATGAAAATGTCTCTTATAAGCATGTCAATTTTTGTGGAGTGTATAGGGTTTGCAAGTACACACCAAATAGGGAAGATAGATTTTGCAAGAGGCATAAGTATTTAGAAACTAAATGGTTGCAAGAAAGGCTAGATGTTTGTGCTGAAAATTTAAATTTTCTTAGCCATCCTTGTGAACTTTGCAATGAACGTGGTCATTTACATATCGAATGCAAATTGTTTCATGATCGAATCGTGTACAAAAATTGTGATGACTTGATTTCCCTTGCACATCATAATGAACTTAGTTTGCTTCTGGCTTATGAAGAAATGAAACGTATAATTAAGGATATTCCAGAATTTGCCCTCGATAATGTTCTTGATTTTTATATAGAGCAAATTTATATGTATTGTGCGGTGAATTGCATTGAAAATCCTTATATTGCCAATTACATAAAGACAAGAAAAAAATAGAAGATGAAGAGAATACTAATGAAAGGGAAGAGACTTCCCAATATCCTCCTATTATTTCTTATGATGAATCAGGTAACGAGGAGGAGCCTTCTATTCAACCAATCTCATTAATAAGGAGCTCCAAAAAGAGGATTAAACCCACACATGATGTGGAGAAGAAAAAGAAAAGACGAAGACGCAAAGGTAAAATGGCATCCCTCTCAAATGATGTTGCTCCTACTACTCATTGTGATGATATTAGTTGCTACAATATTGGTGCTATCCATACTATTAATGATGAGAGTGATTATGCTTATGATATGAAAAGGCCCAAGCTTGGGGATGCTATGTTTGATGAAAATGACATGTTTGAGAATTTATTTGCTGCAATTAATGTTTGTCCCAAGCTTGGGGATGATATGATTTATGAAGATGATATTTTTAACCTCCCAAGTTTTGATATGAAAATTTACTATGATGATAGCATGCCTCCTATTTATGATGATTATATTGATGAAAGTGGGTTTGGAAGAGTGTCAACTTTAGGAAGTAATGATCCCACTATTTTGGAGGGTGTTGAATCTTATTGTGACAATTATTAAAGTGGATTTGGAGAGGTCATGACTTTATTTAGTAATGATTCCACTATCTTGGAAGAGGTTTCAATCGATTATGATGAGAACAAAGTTGCTACTTATGATAACTATTGTGCTGATACTTATGCTATAAAAAGTAGTGATGATTATATTTATAAAACTTGTCATGATTATGATTACCCTTTTTCTGAATTTTATTCTTTCAATGTGGAAACAATTTATAGTATTCAAGTTTCTTATGATACTCTCACTATTCCGAATGAGAAGAATTTTGCTTATGTGGAGAGTAGTAAATTTTTTGTGCTTGTAGATCATGAAAAGAATGATTTATGTGATGGTTACATTGTTTAATTCATTCATGATGCTACTAAAAATTGTTATGAGGTAGAAACATATGCTTGTAGGAATTTCAATAATATCAAGTTTCCTCTCTATGTGCATAAAGTTTTAAAGTTATGCTTGTTTTGCCTTCCTATGCTAGTTGATTATTGTTCCCATAAGTTGTTTGTTCAGAAAATCCCTTTGCATAGGAAGTGGGTTAGACTTAAATGTGCTAGTCATATTATTCATGATACACTCTCTTTATGTTTCAATTCTTATCTTTTACGTGAGCATCATTGAAATCATCATGCCTAGCTAGGGGCGTTAAACGATAGCGCTTGTTGGGAGGCAACCCAACTTCATTTTTGTTCTTTGCTTTTTGCTCCTGTTTAGTAATGAATAATTCATCTAGCCTCTGTTTAGATGTGGTTTTATGTTTTAATTAGTGTTTGTGCCAAGTAGAACCTTTGGGAAGACTTGGGTGAAGTCTTTGTGATCTTGCTGTAAAAAACAGAAACTTTTGCGCTCACGAGATTAGATGCCATTTTTTACTGGAGAGTGGATTAAGTTGATTATTTTTGCGGATGATTACTAGACAAATTACTCAGGTCCACCAATTTATTTCAGAACTTTTGGAGTGACAGAAGTATACGTTTGATACAGATTACTATAGACTGTTCTGTTTTCGACAGATTCTGTTTTCTATGTGTTGTTTGCTTATTTTGATGAATCTATGTGTAGTATCGGAGGGTATGAACCATAGAGAAGTTGGAATACAGTAGATATTACACCAATATGAATTTAGAATGAGTTCACAACAATACCTAAGTGGTGATTGCTACATCTTGAGCTTGCGTTGGATTTCCCTGAAGACGAAAGGATGATGCAGCAGAGTAGCGTAAGTATTTCCCTCAGTTTTTGAGAACCAAGGTATCAATCCAGTAGGAGGCCACGCTCAAGTCCCTCGTACCTGCACAAAACGATAGCTACTCGCAACCAACGCGATTAGGGGTTGTCAATCCCTTCACGGTCACTTACGAGAGTGAGTCTGATAGATATTATATTTTTGGTATTTTTGATATAAAGATGCAAAGTGAAAAGTAAAAGCAAAGTAAAAAAGCAAAGCAAGATTAAAGTGATGGAGATTGATATGATGAGAATAGACCTGGGGGCCATAGGTTTCACTAGTGGCTTCTCTCAAGAGCATAAGTATTCTACGGTGGGTGAACAAATTACTATTGAGCAATTGACAGAATTGAGCATAGTTATGAGAATATCTAGGCATGATCATGTATATAGGCATCACGTCCGTGACAAGTAGATCGAAACGATTCTGCATCTACTACTATTACTCCACTCATCCACCGCTATCCAGCATGCATCTAGAGTATTATGTTAAAACCAGTAACACCTTAAGCAAGATGACATGATGTAGAGAGATAAATTCATGCAATATGAAATAAACCCCATCTTGTTATCCTCGATGGCAATGATGCAATACGTGCCTTGCTGCCCCTTCTGTCACTGGGAAATGACACCGCAAGATCGAACCCAAAGCTAAGCACTTCTCCCATGGCAAGAACTACCAATCTAGTTGGCCAAACCAAACGGATAATTCGAAGAGACTTGCAAAGATAACCAATCATACATAAGAGAATTCAGAGAAGATTCAAATATTATTCATAGATAGACTTGATCATAAACCCACAATTCATCGATCTCAACAAACACACCGCAAAAAGAAGATTACATTGAATAGATCTCCACAAGAGAGGGGGAGAACTTTGTATTGAGATTCAAAGAGAGAGAAGAAGCCACCTAGCTAGTAACTATGGACCCGAAGGTCTGAGGTAAACTACTCACACTTCATCGGAGAGGCTACGATGATGTAGAAGCCCTCCATGATGACGGCCCTCTTCCGGCGGAGCTCCGGAACAGGCCCCAAGATGGGATCTCGTGGATACAGAAAGTTGCGGCGGTGGAATTAGGTTTTTGGCTCCTTTTTCTGTTCATTTGGGGGTACGTAGGTATATATAGGAGGATGGAGTACGTCGGTGGAGCTCCGAGGGGCCCACGAGGCAGGGGCCGTGCCCTAGGGGGGGCGCCCCCACCCTCATGACCGCCTCGTTTGTTCCTTGTTGCAGGGTCCAAGTCTCCTGGATCACGTTCGGTGAGAAAATCATGTTCCCGAAGGTTTTATTCTGTTTGGACTCTGTTTGATATTCCGTTTCTTCGAAACACTGAAATAGGCAAAAAACAGGAATTCTGGGCTGGGCCTCCGGCTAATAGGTTAGTCCCAAAAGTAATATAAAAGTGGAAAATAAAGCCCAATATAGTCCAAAACAGTATATAATATAGCATGGAGCAATAAAAAATTATAGATACGTTGGAGACGTATCAATGATTTATTTTATTATACTAACGGAGCTTACAAGTTTTATGTTGAATTTTGTGTTGTGAAGTTTTTAAGTTTTGGGTAAGGATTCGATGGATTATGGAATGAGGAGTGGCAAGAGCCTAAGCTTGGGGATGCCCAAGGCAAGCCAAGGTAATATTCAAGGACAACCAAGAGCCTAAGCTTGGGGATTCCCCGGATGGCATCCCCTCTTTCGTCTTCGTTCATCGGTAACTTTACTTGGAGCTATATTTTTATTCACCACATGATATGTGTTTTGCTTGGAGTTTCATTTCATTTCATTTTGTTTTGCTTTATGTTTGAATAATATCCCAAGATCTGAAAATCTTAAATATTAGAGAGTCTTCACATAGTTGCATAATTATTCGACTACTCATTGATCTTCACTTATATTTTTCGGAGTAGTTTGTCGTTTGCTCTAGTGCTTCACTTATATCTTTTTAGAGCACGGTGGTGGTTTTATTTTATAGAAATTACTGAACTCTCATGCTTCACTTATATCATTTTGAGAGTCTTTAGAACAGCATGGTAATTTGCTTTGGTTATGAATTTAGTCCTAATATGATGGGCATCCAAGATGGGTATAATAAAAACTTTCATATAGAGTGCATTGAATACTATGAGAAGTTTGACACTTGATGATTGTTTTGAGATATAAAGATGGTGATATTAGAGTGTGCTAGTTGAGTAGTTGTGAATTTGAGAAATACTTGTGTTGAAGATTGCAAGTCCCGTATCATGCACGTATGGTAACCGTTGTGTGACAAATTTGAAACATGAGGTGTTCTTTGATTGTCATCCTTATGAGTGGCGGTCGGGGACGAGCGATGGTCTTTTCCTACCAATCTATCCCCCTAGGAGCATGCACGTAGTGCTTGGTTTTTGATGAATTGTAGATTTTTGCAATAAGTATGTGAGTTCTTTATGACTAATGTTGAGTCCATGGATTATACACACTCTCACCCTTCCATCATTGCTAGCCTCTTCGGTAGCGTGCATTGCCCTTTCTCACCTCGAGAGTTGGTGCAAACTTCGCCGGTGCATCCAAACCCCGTGATATGATACGCTCTGTCACACATAAACCTCTTATATCTTCCTCAAAACAGCCACCATACCTACCTATTATGGCATTTCCATAGCCATTCCGAGATATATTGCCATGCAACTTTCCACCGTTCCATTCATCATGACACACATCATCATTGTCATATTACCTTGCATGATCATGTAGTTGACATCGTATTTGTGGCAAAGCCACCATGCATAATTTATCATACATGCCACTCTTGATTCATTGCCCATCCCGGTACACCGCCGGAGGCATTCATATAGAGTCATACTTTGTTCTAGTATCAGTTGTAATCTTTGAGTTGTGAATAAATAGAAGTGTGATGATCATCATTAATAGAGCATTGTCCCGAAACAAGAAGAAAAAGAAAGGCCAAATAAAAAAGGAAAGGCCAAATAAAAAATAAAAAAAGAAAGGCCAAAAAAAGAGAGGCCAAATAAAAAAGGAAATAAAAGGGGACAATGCTACTATCCTTTTTCCACACTTGTGCTTCAAAGTAGCACTGAGGGAGTCCTGGATTATGGGGTCTCCGGACAGCCGGACTATATCCTTTGGCCGGACTATTCGACTATGAAGATACAAGATTGAAGACTTCGTCCCGTGTCTAGATAGGACTCTACTTGGCGTGGAAGGCAAGCTAGGCAATACGGATATGTGTATCTCATCCTTTGTAACCGACCTTGTGTAACCCTAACCCCCTCCGGTGTCTATATAAACCGGAGGGTTTTAGTCCGTAGGACAACATACAATCATACCATAGGCTAGCTTCTAGGGTTTAGCCTCTCCGATCTCGTGGTAGATCAACTCTTGTAATACTCATATCATCAAGAATAAATAAATAAGGACGTAGGGTTTTACCTCCATCAAGAGGGCCCGAACCTAGGTAAAACATCGTGTCCCCTGCCTCTTGTTACCATCCGCCTTAGACGCACAGTTTGGGACCCCTACCCGAGATTCGCCAGTTTTGGCACCGACATTGGTGCTTTCATGAGTTCCTCTGTGTCGTCGCCTTTAGGCTTGATGGCTCCTTTAATCATCGATAGCGATGCGGTCCAGGGTGAGACTTTTCTCCCCGGACAAATCTTCGTATTCGGCGGCTTCGCACTGCGGGCCAACTCACTTGGCCATCTGGAGCAGATCAAAAGTTATACCCCTGGCCCCCGGGTGAGGTTTGGAAGCTTAAACTACACGGCCGATATCCGCGGAGACTTGATCTTCGACGGATTCGAGCCCCTGCCAAGTGTGCTGCACGGTCTCGATGAGCATGATTTAGCTCTGCCGTCGGACAGTGCTCAGGATATCGCGCTGGCGACTGCTCCGACCCTCAATTCGGAGCCAATTGTGCCATCCATGGATGGGTGGATAGACCCCGCCATGGAGTCCGTACTCTCAGCGGCGATCGAGCCGAGGATCGACCTTACCTTTCATGAGAGCCGTGTTGCCGAACTACCAGATCCTTCTCCGGCCATGGACTCCGAACCGCCTGCACCCGTGCCTGTCGAATCCGACCGGGCACCTATCATGGAGTTTACCTCTGCGGATATCTTTCAGCATTCGCCCTTCGACGACATACTGAACTCGTTAAGGTCTCTCTCCTTGTCAGGAGAGTCCTGGCCGAACTACGTCCGGCAGGATTGGGATGCGGATGACGAAGAAATTCGCCGCCCACCCACCACCCACTTAGTAGCCACTGTCGATGACTTAACCGACATGCTCGACTTCGACTCCAAAGACATCGACGGTATGGACGACGATGTTGGAGGCGAAGAGGAACCACTGCCCACAAGGCACTGGACAGCCACCTCATCATATGACATATACATGGTGGACACACTCAAAGAAGGCAATGGCGACGGGACAGCGGAGGATGACCCCTCCAAGAAGCAACCCAAGCGCCGACATCAGCGGTGCCGCTCTAAGTCCCGCCAAGGCAAAAATGGTGATACCGGCACCAGAGATAATAGCACTCCGGACAGTGCCAAAGACAACAACAATCCCCTCCAGCAAGATTTAGAGGAGGAGGATGGAGAAGCCAGCCCTCCTGAGAGAGCGGTAGATGGAGAGGCGGAGGATGATAATTACATGCCTCCCCACGAAGACGAGGCAAGCCTCGATAATGACAAATTCGTCGTGCCTGAGGATCCTGTCGAACAAGAGCGCTTCAAGCGCCGGCTTATAGCCACGACAAATAGCCTTAAGAAAAAGCAGCAGCAGCTTCAAGCTGATCAAGATTTGCCAGCTGACAGATGGACTGAAGTCCTGGCAGCCGAGGAATATAAACTCGAACGCTCCTCCAAGAGTTACCCAAAGTGCAGGTTGCTACCCCGACTGGAGGAGGAAGCACCAAAACCTACATCCCCGGCGTATGACGCGGCTGATCGGCCACCTCGTGGCCACGACAGAGAGACATTCCAGCCAAAAGCTCAGCCCGCACCCCGACGCCATTCAAATAAAAAAGCATGGGGAAATACGCCAGACCTGCGAGACATATTGGAGGACAAAGCAAAACATGCAAGATCGATCTACGGATCACGAGGGTGCACCACCATACGAGATGACAATCGTCACGCCAGATACAGTAAAAGTAAGTCCGGTCGGGCCGAACACAGCGGGCAAGACTCATTTGAGCTGCGTCGTGATATAGCCCAGTACAGAGGCGCCGCACACCCCTTATGCTTCACAGACGAAGTAATGGACCATCAAATCCCAGAGGGTTTCAAACCCGTAAATATAGAATCATACGACGGCACAACAGATCCTGTGGTATGGATCGAGGATTTCCTCCTGCACATCCACATGGCCCGCGGTGATGACCTACACGCCATCAAATACCTCCCACTCAAACTCAAAGGACCAGCTCGGCATTGTCTCAACAACTTGCGAGCAGAGTCCATTGGCTGTTGGGAAGATCTGGAAGCCACATTCCTTGACAACTTTCAGGGCACTTATGTGCGACCACCAGATGCCGATGACTTGAGCCACATAATTCAGCAGCCAGAGGAATCGGCCAGGCAATTCTGGACACAGTTCCTAACAAAGAAAAATCAAATCATCGACTGTCCGGATGCAGAGGCCCTAGCAGCTTTTAAGCACAACATCCGCGATGAATGGCTCGCCCGGCACCTTGGTCAGGAAAAGCCAAAATCTATGACAGCCCTCATGACACTCATGACCCGCTTTTGTGCGGGAGAGGACAGCTGGTTGGCTCGCAGCAATAACATATCAAAAAACCATGGTACTTAGGATACCAAGGACGGCAATGGCAGGTCACGTCACAACAAAGATAAGCGCCGCATTAACAATGACAATACCGAGGATACGACAGTCAATGCCGGATTCAAAGGCTCTAAACCCGGTCAGCGGAAAAAACCATTCAAAAGAAGCACTCCGGGCCCGTCTAGTTTGGACCGTATACTCGATCGCTCGTGTCAAATACACGGCACTCCCAACAAGCCAGTCAACCACACCAACATGGATTGTTGGGTGTTCAAGCAGGCCGGCAAGTTAAATGCCGAAAAAAAAGATAAGGGGTCACATAGCGATGACGAGGAGGAGCCCCGGCAGCCGAACACCGGAGGACAAAAGAGGTTCCCCCCACAAGTGCGGACGGTGAACATGATATACGCAACCCACATCCCCAAGAGGGAGCGGAAGCGTGTGCTCAGGGACGTATATGCGTTGGAGCCAATCGCCCCAAAGTTCAACCCTTGGTCCTCCTGTCCGATCACCTTCGATCACAGGGACCACCCCACTAGTATCCGTCATGGCGGATTCGCCGCACTGGTCCTAGACCCAATCATTGACGGATTTCACCTCACTCGAGTCCTTATGGATGGTGGTAGCAGCCTGAACCTGCTTTATCAGGACACAGTGCGCAAAATGGGTATAGACCCCTCAAGGATCAAACCCACAAAAATGACCTTTAAAGGCATCATACCAGGTGTAGAAGCCCATTACACAGGCTCAGTCACACTAGAAGTGGTCTTCGGATCCCCGGATAACTTCCGAAGCGAAGAGTTAATCTTTGATATAGTCCCGTTCCGCAGTGGCTACCATGCACTGCTCGGGCGAACCGCATTTGCGAGATTCAATGCGGTACTGCATTATGCATATCTCAAGCTCAAGATGCCAAGACCTCGGGGGGTCATCACAGTCAATGGAAACACAGAGCGCTCTCTCCTTACGGAGGAGCACACTGCGGCCCTCACAGCAGAAGCGCAAAGCAGCCTCTTAAGGCAATCCACTAGTTCGGCGATTAAGGACCCGGACACCTTCAAGCGCGCCCGGAGTAATCGGCAACAGGACCGCCTGGCACGTTCTGAGCTCGCATAGCAATACGGCCCCCACCCTGATCCCAGTCAAACGGCAAAATCCTTGCCACGCGTACATAATTACGCATTAAAAATACCATGAGCACAGGTGGGGAGGGGGGCACGACTACGGCACGCTCCAAGACGCGGCTTAAACCGCACTAGGGCCTTCCTGCTTTCTTATTTTTCTTTTTCAGGACTTTAATCTCTGGAAACCCTGTTCGGTAGCATGATTGCCGAACGCATGATGCAGCAACCAAGGAGGCAGAAAGCTACGTCACACCATGGAACTCCTAGGTGGATTACGATAATGAGTGAAATACTTGCTTTAATACTATTCCTCAACTTGCCCTTGGAGGGGACATGTCAAATAGTCCTACTTTTTACTTAGCGCACTACTTGTATCATTCTCCTTTAACGCACCTTTTTGAATAAACAATGCATAACATTAAGACTATTATTGCATTCTTCTTTTTTACACACACACACACACACACACACACACACACACACACACACACACACACACACACATATATATATATATATATATATATATGTTCATCTATGACATCTAGCACCCGTACACTCTGGTACGGCCAATACGCTAGGGGCTTAAGCATACCCCATAATACGACATGAGAAGTCCGAACACTTTCGACAGTGCGGCACCCCGAACTTATAGCATTATATGCATCAGCTCCGAATCATGTCTTGGGTCAATAGTTGGGTTTGCCCGGCTCCTATGTTTTGGTACCTTACGTTCCGCTATATCGGCTAAGGTAGCACTAGGAGAACTACTGCGATTGTGCCCCGGTTTTGCTGGGCTAAGCACCTCAGTAGAGAAAGCTAAAACTGACTATCATGATAAGGCGAGAGACTGGTCGCTGTTCGAGAGGTTTCAGTCCCTAAAGACTTATGCCGCTTAGAGCGAGGAGTCGGTCCTGTCCGGCTTAAGGCGTGTATAGCGCCCCGAATTCGGCCTTCCAAATACTAGGGGCTTCGCCGAAATTTAAAATTATAGAATTCTATGGCTAAGTGAGAGTGATAACACATTATAGTCCGATTGCCTTGTTCGTTGTGCTGAGCACCTCCCTCAAAGGACCGAAAAATGGGAACAAGAGTGCTCAGGTTTATCCCGAACACCCCAGCACTCGTGGCGTGGGGGCAGAAGCCGACGACTAGCCATCTCTCAGATTTGATAAACATCCGAACAGAAGGTAATATTTTAAATTCAAACAAGCGTTGCATAGCGCATATGAACAAGTTTTCATCATACAGGATCACACGAGCAAGTTCATTCAAATATTACATCTTTCGCACACTCATCCGCTACAATACGGGAACCCTTCAGGACACCCTCATAGTACATCTCGGGGTGGCGATGCTCCTTGCCTTGTGGCGGCCCCTCCTTCACCAGCTTCACGGCGTCCATCTTGGCCCAGTGCACCTTCGCACGGGCAAAAGCCTGGCGAGCACCTTCGTTGCAGATGGACCGCTTGATGACTTCTAGCCGTGGGCAGGCATCCACAAGCCACCTCACCAGGCCGAAGTAGCTGTTGGGAAAGGCGTCGCCAGGCCACATCCAGACTATAAAGCCCTTCATGGCCTGTTCGTCCGCCTTGTGCAGCTCGACCAGTTGCTGTAGCTGGTCGCTTAGAGGCATCGGGTGTTCAGTCCCAGTATACTGAGACCAGAACAGCTTCTCCGTTGAGCTTCCCTCCTCGGCCTGGTAAAACTGTGCGGCATCCGACACACTGCAGGGCAAATCTACGAATTCTCCTGGAGAGCTCCGGACTCGGGTAAGTAACAAGTAATTTACTTTCACATGCTTGCTTTGCATATTGAATGCCTTACCCGCCGCTACCTTCTTGATCGCATCAATCTCCTGGAGGGCCTTTTGGGCTTCAGCCTTGGCACTCTTTGCACTCTCAAGGGCCGCGGCAAGCTCGGACTCTCGCGTCTTCAAGTCAAGCTCCAACGCCTCGTGCTTCGTCACGAGAGCGTGGAGCTCTTGCTGCACCTCGCCCACCCATGCCTCCTGCCTTTCCCACTCGGTGCGCTCCTGGGCCGCTTTGTTTTCAGCCTCGGACAGCGCTTGCTCCAGGGTCGCCAGCTCGGTTGTGGCCCCTGGCAAATTTAAGATGATCCTGTCATTCTACAATCGCATCTTTTTTATATATATATCCATAGACTAGGTACTACTTACCTTTGTTCTCCTCGAGCTGCCTCTTAGCAAGGCCGAGCTCTTTCTTGGACCCCTCGAGGTCCTGCTTCAGTGCGGCGACCTCCGCAGTCAGTGCGGCAGAGGTCAACAGCGAAGCCTGCATACACATACAGACATACTAATATTAGACTCATGTAGATATTATTTGATCCTCTATTCGGATTTTATTTGTGAACACCAAACAGAGCATCAGGGGCTACTGTCTATGCGGTAATATTTTTCCTATATTTCAAATACTTACCTCAAAGCCTGTTAGAAGGCTAGCACAGGCTTCAGTCAGTCTGCTCTTGGCGGACTGAACCTTCTGGATCACCGCACTCATAATAGTGCGGTGCTCTTCGTCGATGGAAGCACTGCGAAGCGCTCCCAGCAGATTGTCCGGTGCCTTTGGATGGGCAGAGGGCACCGGCACAGGCGTCTTGCCCCTTTTGGAAGGAGGCCGCCTGCCCGAGTCTGGAACCACTGGAGGTTCCGGCGCGGTGTTCGGCTGAGGGCCGAACTCGGAGCCCTCGGGAACCTTGCTCCCTCTGCTCCCGGAGTCCGGAAGGTCGCCTTGAGGCGCCTCCGGGACTGTCTCCCCTCGACCCGGTGCCTCTTGAGACAATACCTCGGCGTTGTCCGTAGGGCAAGGGGAGGTGGCGGTCGGAAGTGGATCTCTATCCATATCCGACGAGTCTAGGGAGCCGTCTGATGAGGATACGTCGATACAGGCTCGGGGCGGTCTGCATAATCATAATTCGGCGTCAGGAGAAGCAGTGCGACAAAGGTATGCTATGAGTTACTCTGGTATCCGAATACTTATGACTTCGCCAGGGGCTTGGCCCTGAGCAGCCACTCATTTTCGCCTTCGGCGGCGGTGGTGGAGTAGTCCAGAAGGAGAGTCCTTCCCTTCTTGGACCCTTCGCCCCCCCGGTTGGGGCGGCCTTCCTTTTCTTGTCTGCCCCAACTGAGGGGGGAGCATATTCATCTTCCTCCTCGTCTTCGGGGGAGGAGTGTGTCGCAGAGTCATCGGACGATGAGTCCGATACCACCTGGCGCCGGGAACTCTTTCGGGTTCCCTTGGCCTTCCTCTTGGTCTTCTTTGGCACCTGGTAAGGAGCCGGAGTCAGCATCTCCGCCAAGAGAGCGTTCGCATTATCTTCGGGCAGAGGGGCCGGACAGTTAATCTGCCCCGACGTCTCCACCCAGTCCTGTCAAAGGCATGGAGCTCAGACACCGCACATGGTTAAACTAGGGGAAATACATGTCCTACCGGATGTATAGAACTCACCGAATGCACTAGGCGCTTCGCGCTTAGCCCACGGTCCTCGGTAAGAGAAGGAGGGATCTCGGCGCCCTTGAACAGCACCCTCCAGACGTCCTTGTGCATCGTGTCGAAGAGCTCTCTTAGAGTCTGGTGCCGGGCCGGGTCGAACTCCCATAAGTTAAAATCCCGTTGTTGACACGGGAGGATCCGGCGGAAGAGCATGACCTGGACTATGTTGACAAGCTTGAGCTTCTTGCTTGCCATATTCTGGATACATTTCTAGAGTCCGTCCAGCTCCACCGATGAACCCCAGGACATGCCCTTCTCTTTCCAGGAGGTGAGCCACGTGGGGATTCTGGATCGAAACTCGAGGGCCGCCACCCAGTTGGTGTTGCGCGGCTCGGTGATGTAGAACCACGCCGATTGCCACCCCTTTATGGTCTCCACGAAGGAGCCTTCGAGCCATATAACATTGGGCATCTTGCCCACCATGGCTCCGCCGCATTCCGCTTGTTGGCCTCCCACCACCTTCGGCTTGATATTGAAGGTCTTCAGCCACAGGCCGAAGTGGGGCCGGATGCGGAGGAAAGCCTCACACATGACGATGAACACCGAAATGTTGAGGATGAAGTTCGGGGCCAGATCATGAAAGTCCAGCCCGTAGTAGAACATGAGTGTCGGTGTCAAAACCGGCGGATCTCGAGTAGGGGGTCCTGAACTGTGCGCCTAGGCGGATGGTAACAGGAGGCAGGGGACACAATATTTTACCCAGGTTCGGGCCCTCTTGATGGAGGTAAAACCCTACGTCCTGCTTGATTAATATTGATGATATGGGTTGTACAAGAGTAGATCTACCACGAGATCAAGGAGGCTAAACCCTAGAAGCTAGCCTATGGTATGATTGTTGTTCTGTCCTACGGACTAAAACCCTCCGGTTTATATAGACACCGGGGAGGGCTAGGGTTACACAAAGTCAGTTACAATGGTAGGAGATCTACATATCCGTATCGCCAAGCTTGCCTTCCACGCGAAGGAAAGTCCCTTCCGGACACGGGACGAAGTCTTCAATCTTGTATCTTCATAGTCCAGGAGTCCGGCCGAAGGTATAGTCCGGCTATCCAGACACCCCCTAATCCAAGACTCCCTCAATGAGACCGCGGACGAATGGATGAAGGGGAAACCCCAGTCCGCGAAGGAAGTGGTGGAGGAAAACTACCCTCTCGTGAGGTTCCAGGGTAGGGACGATCTGCCCCGCAGCAGGCAGCCGATGCGCGATATTCGCGACTAAGTATCCGGCTCCGCGCAGCTTTTTGATGTGTCCCTCCATGACAGAGGAAGCCATTCACTTGCCTCCCGCTCCGGACATGTTTGGAGAAGGTTGAGGAGAAGGATGTGGACTTGGGCGTTGGAGCTCGAGTGCGCAAGAATGGATGAGCAAGGAGGAAGAAGGCGTGGGTAGAAAAAGGTTAAACCTTATCCCTTTATAAGGGCAGACGAAACTATGCGCCCCCACTAGCCAGGTAAAACTCGCTTATCCCCCAAGCGCCGTAATTAATGGCGCGGTTGGGTTACCCACACCCGTATTGATGAGAATCCCGTGATAAGGGGGACACGATCTCTGCTTTGACAAGACGTGTTAAGAAACCGCCTCTCGTTATGTGCGGGGCTGGTTAAAGAAAAATGGTTCGAATAATTGCCGAGCCATGTCATGATGTCATCTTGCCAAAACGTGTCAGCAGATTAGATTTGTGGAAATATTATTCTCTCTACGGTGGTATGTGGAACTTATTTTGCAGGGTCGGACACTATCCTTTTATTCAAACTCTTCTGTGGTGTATCCGGAGGAGGAACCCGCCTTGCAATGCCGAAGACAACACTGCGCGCTGGACTCATCGTCATTGAAGCCTGGTTCAGGGGCTACTGAGGGAGTCCTGGATTAGGGGGTCTCTGGACAGCCGGACTATATCCTTTGGCCGGACTGTTGGACTATGAAGATACAAGATTGAAGACTTCGTCCCGTGTCCGGATAGGACTCTACTTGGCGTGAAAGGAAAGCTAGGAAATACGGATATGTGTATCTCCTCCTTTGTGACCGACCTTGTGTAACCCTAACCCCCTCCGCTGTCTACATAAACCGAAGGGTTTCAGTCGTAGGACAACATGCAATCATACCATAGGCTAGCTTCTAGGGTTTAGCCTCTCCGATCTCGTGGTAGATCAACTCTTGTAATACTCATATTATCAAGAATAAATCAAGCAGGACGTAGGGTTTTACCTCCATCAAGAGGGCCCGAACCTGGGTAAAACATCATGTCCCCTACCTCCTGTTACCATCCGCCTTAGACGGACAGTTCGGGACCGCCTACCCGAGATCCGCCGGTTTTGACACCAACAAGCACGATGACCTTCATGATAGAGAGTCTCTTGTTTTGTCACTTTCTTATACTAGTGGGAATTTTTCATTATAGAACTTGGCTTGTATATTCCAACAATGGGCTTCCTCAAATGCCCTAGGTCTTCGTGAGCAAGCAAGTTGGATGCACACCCACTTAGTTTCTTTTGTTGAGCTTTCACACATTTATAGCTCTGGTGCATCTGTTGCATGGCAATCCCTACTCCTTGCATTGACATCAATTGATGGGCATCTCCCTAGCCTGTTGATTAGCCGCGTCGATGTGAGACTTTCTCCTTTTTTGTCTTCTCCACATAACCCCCATCATTATATTCTATTCCACCCATAGTGCTATATCCATGTCTCACACTCATGTATTGTGTGAAAGTTGAAAAAAGTTTGAGATTACTAAAGTATGAAACAATAGCTTGGCTTGTCACCGGGGTTGTGCATGATGGGAGCATTTTTGTGTGACGAAGATAAAGCATAGCCAAACTATATGATTTTGTAGGGATGAGCTTTCTTTGGCTATGTTATTTTGAGAAGACATAATTGCTTAGTTAGTATGCTTGAAGTATTATTATTTTTATGTCAATATTAAACTTTTTTCTTGAATCTTTTGGACCTGAACATTCATGCCACAATAAAGAAAATTACATTGATAAATATGTTAGGTAGCATTCCACATCAAAATATCCTGTTTTTATCATTTACCTACTCGAGGACGAGCAGGAATTAAGCTTGGGGATGCTTGATACGTCTCCAACGTATCTATAATTTTTGATTGTTCCATGCTATTATATTATCCATCTAGGATGTTTTATATGCATTTATATGCTATTTTATATGAGTTTTGGGACTAACCTATTAACCTAGAGCCAAGTGCCAGTGCCAGTTTCTGTTTTTTCCTTGTTTTTGCGTTTTACAAAAAAGGAATACCAAATGGAGTCCAATTGACCTGCCAATTTTTGATGATTTTTTATGGACCAAAAGAAGACCCCGGAGTAAAAGAGTCGGGCCAGAAGAGTCTCGGGCCGTCCACGAGGGTGGGGGCGCACCCACCCCCCGGGCGAGTGGGCCTATCTCGTGGAGGACTCGGGCACCTTCTTGACGTGAGACCTATGCCAAAAATTCCTATAAATACAAAAACCTCCAGAAAATAACCTAGATCAGGAGTTCCGCCGCCAGAAGCCTCTATAGCCACCGAAAACCAATCTAGACCCATTCCGGCACCCTGCCGGAGGGGGAGAATCCCTCTCCAGTGGCCATCTTCATCATCCCGGCGCTCTCCATGACGAGGAGGGAGTAGTTCACCCTCGGGGCTGAGGGTATGTACCCGTAGCTATGTGTTTGATCTCTCTCTCTCTCTCATGTTCTTGATTTGGCACAATCTTGATGTATCGCGAGCTTTGCTATTATAGTTGGATCTTATGATGTTTCTCCCTCTACTCTCTTGTAATGGATTGAGTTTTCCCTTTGAAGTTATCTTATCGGATTGAGTCTTTAAGGATTTGAGAACACTTGACGTATGTCTTGCATGTGCTTATCTGTGGTGACAATGGGATATCACGTGATCCACTTGATGTATGTTTTGGTGATTAACTTGCGAGTTCTGTGACCTCGTGAACTTATGCATAGGGGTTGGCACACGTTTTCGTCTTGACTCTCCGGTAGAAACTTTGGGCCATTCTTTGAAGTTCTTTGTGTTGGTTGAATAGATGAATCAAAGATTGTGTGATGCATATCGTATAATCATACCCATGGATACTTGAGGTGACATAGGAGTATCTAGGTGACATTAGGGTTTTGGATGATTTGTGTCTTAAGGTGTTATTCTAGTACGAACTCTAGGATATATTGAACGGAAAGAATAGTTTCATGTATTTTACTATAGACTCTTGAATAGATCGATCTGAAAGGATAATGTTGAGGTGGTTTCGTACCCTACAATAATATCTTCATTTGTTCTCCGCTATTAGTGACTTTGGAGTGACTCTTTGTTGCATGTTGAGGGATAGTTATATGATCCAATTATGTTATTATTGTTGAGAGAACTTGCACTAGTGAAAGTATGAACCCTAGGCCTTGTTTCAACGCATTGCAATACCGTTTCGCTCTCTTTTATCTTTAGCTACCTTGCTGTTTTTATATTTTCAGATTACAAAAACCTATATCTACCATCCATATTGCACTTGTATCACCATCTCTTCGCCGAACTAGTGCACCTATACAATTTACCATTGTATTGGGTGTGTTGGGGACACAAGAGACTCTTTGTTATTTGGTTGCAGGGTTGTTTGAGAGAGATCATCTTCATCCTACGCCTCCCACGGATTGATAAACCTTTGGTCATCCACTTGAGGGAAATTTGCTATTGTCCTACAAACCTATGCACTTGGAGGCCCAACAACGTCTACAAGAAGAAGGTTGTGTACTAGACATCACCCCTCTATCCATACCTCTCTCGAATACATAATACACACACATACCTCTCTAGGCCCTGCCAAATACATCAACTACACATTCACACATGTTACATTACGTACCCCATTGATCTAAAATGCCCTCTCTTCACGTTTATTTTGCATACAACATTCCTTTTGAATAAAGTGTGGCCAAAAATTATTTTAGAATTTCTACATATATACAACATTACAAAGTTATATGGAGGAGTATGAGCGTTAATTTGCATTGCATGGTGCCCACAATGATATTTATTCTGCACTGTGAATTTTTATATTTTTATACTATATATAAAGTTGGTCATAATAAAGAGAAATAAATAGCATCTCTCTCTCCATCGCATACACCCCCTCTACGCCCCTTTCACGTACGCACACAAACTATCTCCAGGTCCTCTAAAAGTACCCCCAGCACATTCACGCATGTTTCATATTTCTCTCATGATATATACAATGACGATCATTTTATTTGAAGCGAAAGCACGATACATACATTGGACTTCAGAATCCACTCATTACGGTCACCATTTATGTTTTGTGGTTATTATACAATCATGTCAATGTGAGACTTTCTCCTTTTTTGTCTTCTCCACATAACCCCCTTCATTATTTTCTATTCCACCCATAGTGCTATATCCATGGCTCACGCTCATGTATTGTGTGAAAGTTGAAAAAAGTTTGAGATTACTAAAGTGTGAAACAATTGCTTGGCTTGTCATCGGGGTTGTGCATGATGAGAGCATTCTTGTGTGATGAAAATGGAGCATGACCAAACTATATGATTTTGTAGGGATGAACTTTCTTTGTCCATGTTATTTTGAGAAGACATGATTACTTAGTTAGTATGATTGAAGTATTATTATTTTTATGTCAATATTAAACTTTTATCTTGAATCTTCTAGATCTGAATATTCATGCCACAATAAAGAAAAAATACATTGAGAAATATGTTAGGAATCATTCCACATCAAAAATTCTGTTTTTATCATTTACCTACTCGAGGACGAGCAAGAATTAAGCTTGGGGATGCTTGATACGTCTCCAATGTATCTATAATTTTTGATTGTTCCATGCTATTATATTATCTGTTTTGGATGTTAATGGGCTTTATTTTACACTTTTATATTATTTTTGGGACTAACCTATTAACTGGAGGCCCAGCCCAAATTGTTGTTTTTTACCTATTTTGTTTCGTAGAAAAGGAATATCAAACAGAGTCCAAACGGAATGAAACCTTCGGGAGCGTGATTTTTGGAACAAACGTGATCCAGGGGACTTGGAGTGGACATCAAGAAACAATCGAGGAGGCCACGAGGCAGGGGGTGCGCCTACCCCCTGGGTGCGCCCTCCACCCTCGTGGGCCCCTCGTTGCTCCACCGACCTACTTCTTCCTCCTATATATATTGACATACCCCGAAAACATCCAGGAGCAGAACGAAACCCTATTTCCACCGCTGCAACCTTCTGTACCCAAGAGATCCCATCTTGGGTCCTTTTTCGGAGCTCCGCCGGAGGGGGCATTGATCATGGAGGGCCTCTACATCAACTCCATGGCCCCTCCGATGATGTATGAGTAGTTTACCTCAGACCTTCGGGTCCATAGCTAGTAGCTAGATGGCTTCTTCTCTCTCTTTGGATCTCAATACAAAGTTCTCCTTGATTCTCTTGGAGATCTATTCGATGTAATCTTCTTTTGTGGTGTGTTTGTCGAGATCCGATGAATTGTGGGTTTATCAGTTTGGTTTGGCCTACTAGATTGATCTTTCTTGCAATGGGAGAAGTGCTTAGCTTTGGGTTCAATCTTGCGGTGGTCGACCCTAGTAACAGAAAGGGAAACGACACGTATTGTATTGTTGCCATCGAGGATAAAAAGATGGGGTTTATATCATATTGCATGAGTTTATCCCTCTACATCATGTCATCTTGCTTAAGGCGTTACTCTGTTCTTATGAACTTAATACTCTAGATGCAGGCAGGAGTCGGTCTACTTGTCACGGACGTGATGCCTATATAAATGATCATACCTAGACATTCTCATAATTATTCGCTTTTCTATCAATTGCTCGACACAAATTTGTTCACCCACCGTAATACTTATGCTTTCTTGAGAGAAGCCACTAGTGAAACCTATGGCCCCCAGGTCTATTTTCCATCATACAAGTTTCCAATCTATTTTATTCTGCAATCTTTACTTTCAATCTATATCATAAAAATACCAAAAATATTTATCTTATTATTATCATCTCTATCAGATCTCACTCTTGCAAGTGGCCGTGAAGGGATTGACAACCCCTTTATCGCATTGGTTGCGAGGTTCTTATTTGTTTGTGTAGGTATGAGGTGACTCGCGTGTGGTCTCCTACTGGATTGATACCTTGGTTCTCAAAACCTGAGGTAAATACTTACGCTGCTTTGCTGCATCACCCTTTCCTCTTCAAGGGAAAACCAACGCAGTGCTCAAGAGGTAGCACCTATTATTGATAATCCATGTACTAATCAAACTGATATTTCTTATAAAACACGCCAGATATTTCATATCCGTATAAAAGCAACCAGGATTTCATAATTGAATTACATCAGATAGCTTTGGCACTCAGTTACCCATCACACAACAGCACCAAGTTTCACATGCGGCATCAAAAACCTTTGGAAAGTAGCATCATACATGGTAAATACACAGATGAATCTCATCTGGGAAACTGTAGAAGCGGAAGGCAAATATTGAGCCTTCAGTGATGTTGAATGTCCTTGCAACTTTAGGCCAGTGGCTATAGATAATTGCCCGCCCAACCTTTGTCCTCTTCAGCAAGACTTCAATATTGTACCATGGGTGTTGAATGAGTACCTTCCTCGCCTCTTGACCATGCAGGTGGTTTGAGAGGTAATCATCGGTGAACTGCTTTGAAAAGTACTGAAAACAAAGCTATGCATAAATTGGTGTTGTAAATTTTGAAATGGTGCAAGGGGTAAAAACAAGGTAAAAGAGTTGGTACCATCCTATAGTTGATTGATGTCTTCTTCATTGTGCAAAAAAATATCTTGCTGTTATTCGTCGCAAGTTTATTCATCCTAACAATCTTTCTGAGTTTCTTGACTTGACTGATATTCATGGACATCTCATTTCCCCATATGCAAAATGGGTCGAACAGTGGGTCTAAGCTTCTGACAGCAGGACCTACATGTTCAAGACCAAATTGTAAGAAACCTAAATATTAGAATGATTCCTGCAACTGCACAATAATGTGCTATTAGCCAAAGGACCCTGCTTGAACAAACCTCGATGGTAAACCGCAGTGTCTCCCATTGTTTCCCTACAACACACATAAGGAAGATCTTGATCAGGTTAACTGAGATTTGCCATACTATCAGTAGAATATGTATTGAGTACAGCCAAGTTTGATTGGTGTCACATGCATAACAATACAAAATTGTACCCACAGCAAATGAAAATCAAATCATAGAACTGGACCAAGAAGTTAAATGGACATCAGACCAAATGAACTAAAATAGTTAACTGGGCACGACATTGCAGAATACAAACATGTACTAGAAGATAAGACAATTAACAAAACAAAGAATGCTTGAGAATAGTACTGCAAAATGTAGCAATTGTTGGACCAAAGTGTTAACTGAACATTACATTTCAGAGGACCAAACTGTTAACTGAACATCAGATTGCATATTAACATTATATAGGACAAATCACTAGAAGGCACTGGTGGTGGCCTCGAGAAAACATCATGAACTGTATTTTAAAGTAGACAACCGCATGGCGGTGTCGACAGTGGCCTTGAAGACGAGTTGCTCCTCCAAGATCTGGCGGTCGACACGCATGGCAGCCATAGTGAGCTCGTTCACGCATGCGGCCGCATGCTACTCAGCTCCATGTTATACTGCGTGTAAAATGGCTGCGGGCGGCGCCTAATTGGAGGAGGGGCAGTGATTTCGATGGAAGGTGTTGCTCCGTCGGTCGGGCATGTGGGACGGGAAAGGAGGAGGATGGTGTGGGTGGGGTGTGGATTACCTGACCATATTGCCGAGGCCACGCAGCAATAAGAAGGGTTGGCGGCGAGGAGGCCGCGCAGCAAGAAGAAGGGTCGCCGGTGAGGAGGCGGCGCTGCAAGAAGAAGGGTCGCCGGCGAGGAGGTGGTGTTGCAAGAAGATGGGTCACCGGCTGGGAGGCTGAGCTTCCAGTAAGCAGCAGTGAAGGTTTGAACCTATAAAGCAAGGAGGAATAGTGGAAATGTGGCTTTTGGTAGGAGGGAGGGGGCAGTGAGATAGATATTTCCGTGGTGGCCAAAAAATTTCGCTCGGTGCCGCGAGAAAAAACTGGCGTGCAAGTGTGGTTCAAGCGGGGGAGGTGGACTGTAGACGACGAAGCTTGATGCGTAAGCCAGACAAGACGATGCGCCAAGATATTTTATATCGCATCCCACACGACTCTTTCTAGTAAAATGTTTGTGGTATACCAGATTTTTTTCATTATGTTTTGAAAGAAAAAATGGTGTTGCGGAGGGAAAGGATGGTGTTTGAATTGCTAGAACATTTACGTACAATGAACATGCAACTAGTACATGAATGTCGTGTTTAAATTTGGAAATATTCCGGGTTCATTTGGCATTTTTATGCATTAATTGAGTTTTTGGGCATTTAATGTGCATAATTCAAATTTGAACTACAAGAACATGCTCCAATGCACCAAAGTTTGCTGAAAAATCACATGTGTGTCTTTGGGTGAATTTATAGGTCCCATGCAAGAAATGGGAATAAATTTAAACATCTGGGTGTCGTGGCTTGGCTGGAATGATTGAAAAACTTCGTTTTTAATTCCTGTAAATCCAAAACACGGCTGAAAATCATGAAACTTGGCATGGTGTCATGACATGGGACCAACATGTTGCAGTAAATTTTTTGGCCGAATTTGGACAAGCTTTGGTGTAACCTTCTTCCAAGCCGGAGCTTCCCTCAAGAAGGCTCTTGGTTCCGAGAGGGAACGTGTCACCTCCGTGTGCGAAACGACATACATACACTGCCTTCTCCCGCCTTAATTTGTGTACACTGGCATATTAGACCAAATAGAAGTATCATGCTAAATTTTGGAATTAATCTGTGTTCAGTTGGCCTTTTTATACATTAATTGAGTTTTTGGGCATTTAATGTGCATAATTCAAATTTGAACTACAAGCACATGCTCCAATGCACCAAAGTTGTTTGAAAAATCACATGTGTGTCCTTGGGTGAATTTCTAGGTCCCATGCAAGAGATGGGAGTGAAATTCAAACATCTGGGCATCGTGGCTCGGCCGGAAAGATTGAGAAACTTGTTTTTTTAATTCCTATAAATCCAAAACACGCCTGAAAATCATGAAACTTGGCATGGTGTCATGACATGGCACCAACATGCTGCGGTAATTTTTGGCCAAATTGGGACAAGCTTTGTTGTAAGCTTCTTGCAAACCGGATGTAACACCCACGATGCGGCAATATCTCCCACGTGTCGGGGCACGACTTAGAGGCATAACCGCATGGTAGGCATGTCGCAAGAGGGGTAATCTTTACACATCCCATGTACTGAATAAGAAAGGGATAAAGAGATGGTTTACAGTCGCCACTTCACACAATACATAAATATATCATACATCATCCAGAATACAATCAAGGTCCGACTATGGAACCAAAATAAAGAAAGACGCCCCAAATGCTAGATCCCCGATCGACCCGACTGGGCTCCACTACTGATCAACTAGAAACGAAACAACATAACGAACACAATCTTCATCGAGCTCCCACTTGAGCTCAGTTGCGTCATCTGCACTGGTATCATCGGCAACTGCAAATGTTTGGAAGTATCTGTGAACCACGAGGACTCAGCAATCTCACACCCGCGAGATCAAGACTATTTAAGCTTATGGGTAGGAAAGGGTAATGAGGTGGAGCTGCAGCAAGCACTAAGCATATATGGTGGCTAACTTACGCAAATAAGAGCGAGAAGAGAAGCAACAGAACGGTCGTGAACTAGAAGTGAACAAGAAGTGATCCTGAAACTACTTACGTTCAAGCATAACACAAGGCCGTGTTCACTTCCTGCACTCCGCCGAGAAGAGACCATCATGGCTACGCACGCGGTTGATGCATTTTAATTAAGTTAAGTGTCAAGTTTTCTAGAACCAGATATCAACAAATTCCCATCTGCCCGTAACCGCGGGCACGGCTTTCGAAAGTTGAAAACCCTGCAGGGGAGTCCCAACTTAGCCCATCACAAGATCTCACGGTCAACGAAGGATATTCCTTCTCCCAGTAAGACCCGATCAGACTCGGAATCCCGGTTACAAGACATTTCGACAATGGTAAAACAAGACCAGCAAAGCCGCCCGAATGTGCCGACAAATCCCGATAGGAGCTGCACATATCTTGTTCTCAGGGCACACCGGATGAGCTAGACATCGGGTTGGCATAGACCCTAGTTGCCCAGGGGGCGCCGGACATCGCTCAGGTTGGACCAACACTTAGAGAAGCACTGGCCCAGAGGGGTTAAAAATAAAGATGACCCTTGAGTCTGCAGAACCCAAGGGAAAAATGCTTAGGTGGCAAATGGTAAAACCAAGGTTGGTCCTTACTAGAGGAGTTTTATTCAAAGACTAAACATGCCGAATCTGGCTGGCCCGATAGAGAACAGGGGAACTGGAGGGCTTCTCACCCGTGGGCTCGGCCCAGTAGGAAGCAGAGGAGGCCGGCTGAGGCAGCGGTTGGGCCGGCCTGCCTGAGGCCCATGCAGCACTGGATCTGGGCCTTGAACGCGGGGTCAATGCGCGTGGCCCCCTCGCTCGCTCGAATCTGGAGCAGGGGATGCAGAGGCTGGCGACGCCGGCGAACTCCCGTGGCGAGGGAGGGCTCTGGGAGGCAACTGGAGCCCGAGACGACGCGGGAATAGCTGGATCTGGTCCTGCGCGTCCGAATCCGGGTAATGCGGCGGTGGACGAAGCTCCGGCGATAGAAGAGAAGGATTCGGGCGGCGGTGTCCATGGCTTCGAGCTCCCTGGTTCCTGCAGGAGGAGAGGGAGATGGTGAGCGGGTGGGGGCAAGACAGAAGGGAAGGAGAGGGGGCAACGAGGCTGGCCTGCACGTGGAGTCCGACACGGTCGCCGACGAGGCGCGAAATCCGAAGACAGGGACGAGTGGGACAGACGGGGTTGAGGAACGGGCGAGCGGCGCTAGGGACGGGTGGCGGCGTTCGGAAGGGCACGAGGAGGAGGGGCTCGCTAGGGTTACCGGGGGGTGACTGGGCCTTGGGCCACTGGTGGGACGAGGGTGTTGGAGGCCCAACTGACCGACTAGGCTGTGCTGGGGGTCTCCTCTCCCCCTCATTCTCTCGTACCAGAAAAAAAGCAAAGAAAGAAAGGAAAGAAAAATAAAAAGGTAAGAGAAGGGACTTGGGCAAAGGGTATTATCTCAGACTCACAAAACTGAGCTCGATCTAGGAAAATGAAAGTGGCATGATTGAAAGATCTAAATTCAAATACATTTGAACTTAATTCAAATGGTTTGAATAAACTCAAGGTTTTTAAGTGTCCAAAAATGTTGGGAAATTAGGAAGAGTCTCAATAAAAGGGAAAAGAATTGTTGGCAAAGTTCGAAGGTGAAACTTGAAGTAGAAGAGACTTGAGAGTTTAAATTGCAAGTGTGTTTGCGGTTAATTCCAAACTAATGGAATATTTATAGTAGGTCCCTAAATACTGGGATGATATGTTATAAAGAGAACTCGCCATGTGAATTCCCTCGGTTTAAATGGATCGAAGATCCATACGGTTTATTTGGTTGAGTTTTTAAAACGGGTTGCATGATGACATGATGCAAAGATGAATGCAACAAGCAAAAACAAATCACACCACGAATCTTGGAAACCATGGAAGGCATCTGAATCTCCGGTTTTGGGGCGTCAAACCGGAGCTTCCCTCAAGAAGGCTCGTGGTTCCGAGAGGGAACGTGTCACCTCCATGTGCGAAACGACATACGTACACTGCCTTCTCCCGCCTTATTTTTTTACACTAGCAGATTAGACCAAATAGAAGTACCGTGCTAAATTTTGGAATTATTCTGGGTTCGTTTGGCCTTTTTCATACATTAATTGAGTTTATGCGCATTTAATGTGCATAATTCAAATTTGAACTACAAGCATATGCTCCAATGCACCAAAGTTATTTGAAAAATCACATGTGTGTCCTTGGGTGAATTTCTATCTCCCATGCAAGAGATGGCAGTGAAATTCAAACATCTAGGAGTCGTGGCTCGGCCGAGAAGATTGAGAAACTTCATTGTTTAATTCCTGTAAATCCAAAACACTCCTGAAAATCATGAAACTTGGCATGGTGTCATGACATGGCACCAACATGCTGCAATAATTTTTTTGGCCGAATTGGGACAAGCTTTGGTGTAAGCTTTTTGCAAACCGAAGCTTCCCTCAAGAAGGCTCGTGGTTCCGAGAGGGAACGTGTCACCTCCGTGTGCGAAACAACATACGTACACTGACTTCTCCCGCCTTAATTTTTTTACACAGGCATATTAGACCAAATAGAAGTACCGTGCTAAATTTTGGAATTATTCCGGGTTCGTTTGGCCTTTTTTATACATTAATTGAGTTTCTGTGCATTTAAAGTGCATAATTCAAATTTGGACTATAATCACATGCTCAAGTGCACCAAAGTTGTTTGAAAAATCAGATGTGTGTCCTTTGGTGAATTTCTAGGTCCCATGCAAGAGATGGGAGTGAAATTCAAACATCTGGGCGTCGTGGCTCGGCCGAAAAGATTGAGAAACTTGGTTTTTTATTTCCTGTAAACCCAAAACACGCCTAAAAATCATGAAACTTGGCACGGTGTCATGACATGGCACCAACATGCTGCGGTAATTTTTTTGGCCGAATTGGGACAAGCTTTGGTGTAAGCTTCTTCCAAACCGGAGCTTCCCTCAAGAAGGTTCGTGGTTCCGAGAGGGAACGTGTCACCTCCGTGTGCGAAACGACATACGTACACTGCCTTCTCCTGCCTTAATTTTTTACACATGCATATTAGACCAAATAGAAGTACTGTGCTAAATTTTGGAATTATTCCGGGTTCGTTTGGCCTTTTTATACATTAATTGAGTTTCTGCGCATTTAATGTGCATCATTAAAATTTGAACTGCAAGCATAGGCTCCAGTGCACCAAAGTTGTTTGAAAAATCACATGTGTGTCCTTGGGTGAATTTCTAGGTCCCATGCAAGAGATGGGAGTGAAATTCAAACATCTGGGCGTCGTGGCTCGGTCGGAAAGATTGAGAAACTTGGTTTTTAATTCTTATAAATCCAAAACACGCCTGAAAATCATGAAACTTGTTATGGTGTCATGACATGGCACCAACATGCTGCAGTAAATTTTTTGGCCGAATTGGGACAAGCTTTGGTGTAAGCTTCTTGCAAACCGGAGCTTCCCTCAAGAAGGCTCACGGGTCTGAGAGGGAACATGTCACCTCCGTGTGCGAAACGACATATGTACACTGCCATCTCCCGCCTTAATTTTTTTACACTGGTAGATTAGGCCAAATAGAAGTACCGTGCTAAATTTTGGAATTATTCCAGGTTCGTTTGGCCTTTTTTATACATTAATTGAGTTCCTGTGCATTTAATGTGCATAATTCAAATTTGGACTACAAGCACATGCTCCAGTGCACCAAAGTTGTTTGAAAATCACATTTGTGTCCTTGGGTGAATTTCTAGGCCCCATGTAAGAGATGGGAGTGAAATTCAAACATCTGGGCGTCGTGGCTCGGCCAGAAAGATTGAGAAACTTCATTTTTTAATTCCTGTAAATCCAAAACATGCCTGAAAATCATGAAACTTGGGATGGTGACATGACATGGCACCAACATGTTGTGGTAATTTTTCTATCTGATTTGCGAAGGCGCACACATTAACAATCAACAAAGTCATTTTGGAACAAGTGTTGTCACGTTACAAATCGGAAACACAAGTATTATTGAAACCGTGGGCGTTCTACTTTACCAATTACGTGTGCTAAGCATCCCTTTTTTTATTGGCTAGGAGGTGCCATGAGGGGTAGCTATTTGAGTACGGGAGGCGTGCGATCAGACCCATGCGCGTGCTCATCGGGAGGAGAGCCCTTTGACCGCTACCAGTCGCGCACCTCCCTCCCAACGTCTCCATTAATGGCTCCCAAGCACCTATTGTACTGTGTGGCTATATGTCTCACTGGACTGACATTTAAGAGAGAAAAATGAAAATCTGAAAAGAAAGTTTTGCACCAATCTTGATGTAAGATCCGACGGACCTATATAGCATTGACTGCAACTTATAGAAAGCATGATGAATATAAGGACGATGACAGTGGATAATAATTGTCTTACATATTTAGAAACATAATTAAAAAAAGCCACATGTGGCAACGCCTGAAATACACAAGGGCAAAAGAAGAAGGAAGACAATGATCTGGCTTGTTGATCTCTACTTTCTTGATGCGTTGCTGCAGGCCGCGGGAAATAGTCTCCGCGGCAAGCGGCGACGAGCTCTTTCTTATCCTCTAGATGCTACTTGAGAGCATCCATGGATTCCTCCACCAGCCTTCTGCGCTCGATGCACATCATGGCATTCTCGTCCATAAGTTTCTCGATGATGACGTCAGTCCTCTACAACAAGGCAGTCGTCTGCTCCTGCTGCTCCGCACTTCCGACGATCTTCGCCCTTAGCAGGTCGTGATCAGCCTGGAGCTTCGCATTGCTCTCATTTAGTTGCCGGATGATGTTGATAGACTGTTCAAATGAGGCTTTCAGGTCATCCCGCAACCTCGCCCACCTGGAGATCTGATCCATCCGCCTAAGGACGAGGGCACGCATGCGCCTGTAAGAGACCTCACCTGCCCGCGAGACATTTTCCCAGGCTACCGCGACGCGGGAGGACATCTCTGCTGCATTCGTGGCACGGCGGGACATCTCTTCTGCTTCTGCGGCGTGGCTGGACCAATCTGCTGCATCGACAGCGCGGCGGGACCTTCG
The DNA here is from genome assembly GCF_018294505.1 of Triticum aestivum. NCBI lineage: Eukaryota > Viridiplantae > Streptophyta > Magnoliopsida > Poales > Poaceae > Triticum > Triticum aestivum. The sequence goes on along the minus strand of NC_057794.1, from coordinate 88,031,783 downwards.
TGCTGCTTCGGTGGTGCGGTGGGACCTCTCTGCTGCTACGACCATGTGGCGGGACATGTTGGCTGCTTTCGTTTAGCGACCCGACCTCAGACGGTCAAGCCTCTATGTATCTGTGCCATCCCTGGATCGGTATGCTGGCACACACAGTACATCAATGTATATATCAAAGTGCAATCACATGTATAAATAACGTAAAACGGATATATACCTCATAAGTCTCAGCGGAAACAAACAATTGGGTGTGGAGTCCCATCAACGCCATCGGCAAGTTGAGTGTAGAACGTAACCCTGTATCGTAACTCTTACTCGTCGAAGAAATATCTGCAACATGATACGTTGCAGCCGTGTAGGTCAGTACATTGAATGTACCGGCAAGATCACAATAAGAGAAAAAAATGATAAACTATACTATATGCAATATGACTTTGTGGCTCTGTAACTGAGTTTTGTTTGCATAAAAGCTGGTTTTATTTTCCCTACATCAAAGGAATTAACCGGAGTCTGTACTATGGAGTTTTCTATCATGACATGGTTCCGCCAACCGATGTCTCATAGCCCAAATCATCATAAGTTGCCCACAATTAAGTTATCAGTCCGGTGTTGAGAGTTCCAATATAGATCCAAGTCCAGAGGCTCAAATTGTCCGTAACCGGGGACACGGCTAATCGATTAGGTTTTAACCCTCTGCAGATGTTTGTACACTTTACCCGCAAGATTCGATCCCTCTTTTTACGTTCTCGTACTTCAGGTTGTTTGAGAACAAGACGACCGAAACATGGTCTTCCGAAGAGTTCCCCTGATCACTGTCCGGTGCTTATCCAATCCTACCGTAGTTGTACATCTGCTAGCACCGTCCCAGCCAGAGTCACCACTAAGGTTAACCAAGCCAGAGCCCATAATGACTTGCGGTTGCACAGGTAAGCTTCCGGGCATGAAGTGTTCTTCCGTCTCCTTGAGTCTGGGTGAAGCTTTCCGGAAGATGTCATGGCGCTTCTCCATGCATCCCGGCCGACCACTGGTTTCTCCAGGGTGCCCGTCAACCGTCCTTCACCCAGTAGTGTGTATTGAATTCTTGTCTTGAGTCTCAAAATCTTGAGGAGTCCTGAAGATGCAGTCCTTGCCGGTGCCATCATGAAGTTGTCGCCATTGACGTAGAGTCCTCTTTCTTCACACCACTCTCATGCACTCATACCAAACCCTGTCTACTATAGCGTAGCATTAAAACTATGTAACGTCCCGGGTTTGTTAACAGGGAGATGTGTTTCTACCTCATGCATTCTACTCAACTACAAGATTCAATAACACTACTGGAGAGATTGTTGAAAGGGTGCTACTACATGCAAATAAACATAGGTATGGAAAACATGGTCAAAGTGAACTTGCCTGGTATTACTTGATGAAGATAATAACACTCTCGAAATCTTTGATAAACTATTCTTCACTCCGAGAAAATCTATATAGTCAAACATTGTACTCACATAAGCAATAATCCTAGAAAACAATACTAGCAATCAAAATATCAATCAAAAAGTCCTAAATAAAACAATAATGAAGTCAAAGGAAACCATATAGAATTCCAAAAAAAACTTCGAGAAAGCAGGGAGAAACCAAGTCACACAATAACAGACAATACTCTCGTAGCAACACCAAATTAATCTAATAATTTTTTTCTACAACAAAGAAAATATAATTCTAATGAAACAACAAAAAACAATTTACTAAAGCATTTACTAGCAAAAAGTACTAGTATAATAAAAACTATTATAACTATCTAGTTAACACTAGAACAACTAGAAAACTCTAAGACAATAGTAAACAATACTAAAATAATTTATGAAAACTTATTTACTCCTAATAACAGAACCAATAACAACATATATTGAAGTGGCAAAAGAAATACATTAAAACTAATAAAACTAGTTTTATCAACTATCACTATGAACTAAACAAACAAATACTAAAACAGTAGCTAAACACTAATAAATAACTACAAAAATTTATCTACTGTAGTCTAACAGAAACATATGACCTCATGTAAAAATCTACAAAAAGAATTAACTAAAAATAATTAAAAACACTAATTTTATGACTAAAACAACTACATAAGCAAAATAGTACTATTTTCGCAATAAACCTAATTAAGTTAAACTAAAAATAAATAACTATAAGCTACTGGATAGACAAAACAATAACAAAACAATAGCAAAAAGAATCAATCAAAAATATTTCATAAAACTCAAGATACGGCCAAAATAGTGATTTGAGTAAATTTCATCAAATTCAATTTTAATATACTCAAATTTGAAATCCAATGGCACAAACAAAAGCTTCAACAAATTTCGAATCTAATGCAAAAAGAATCAATCAATTTGGAACTAAAACATAAAAGTTATAATCAATATAAAATCAGAACTATTCTGTTTTTAAAACAAAAATGAAAAAAAACTAAACGAGTTAATGGGCCGAACAGTGAGCGTTTTAAAACTAAACAGCGCCTAAGCGTTTAATAAACCAATGCGTCCACGGGCTAATAGAAATAAACCAATCGGCCGGTCCAACTAAACCGCAACTTAAAATAACTGATCTAAACCGAAACTAAAACCGATCTATATAGAAAAAACCTAACTATTCGATAGATCTAATCTAGAGCGTTGAAAAAAGTCGAACGGGGGAGAAGAGAGGGGATGCTCACAGCGGTGGCGAGCTGACTCCGGCGAGATTCCAGCGGCTCGGGTTCAACGCGGTCGACACCTCCGGTGGTCCTCGGTGACTGGGAAGGCGTCCAGGAGATGTGGAAGACGATGGCAATGATGATGGTGGTCGGTGGTGAGCTCGGGGATGTCAGAGGAGGACGGCAGTGAGGTTGAGGTGACGATGGCGTTCGGGCTTCAGTGGATGACGGTGCTCTGGTGGGTTTCGGGCTTGGGTGAGGGCACGGGGAGATGCGGACGAGCGAGGGGGGGGGGGGGAAGAGATGGTCTCGGGAGGCGGCGAGGGGGTTGGAGTAGCTCGGTGGGGCGGCAATGGCGTGGCGGGGGCGCTCGGCTCCGGCGAGCAATTGAGAAGGAGGCGGGGGTTCTCGGAAGTGGCTTTGGGGCGGAATTGGTCGAGGGAGAGGAGTATATATAGGGGGTAGTCTACTTGGAGAAGGGGGCGAATCGGGGAAGAGGATCCCGAGGGATCCGGGATACGGCGGCGGCGTTGCTGTGCGTGGCTCGTGGGAGGAGGAAGAAGGCCGCGAGCCCCAGTGATCAGTGGCAGCGGGAGACGAGCGAGAGATCGGGCGACCCGCGCGAAGAGTTTTCGCGTGTGGGGGTGACCGTGGGACGATTCAGCCAAATGGGCCAGCCAGTGCGCATGAGGACGCTGGCGGTTGTTGGGCTTCGGCTTATTGTTTTTTTAATAGAGAGCAAAACAGAAATAAAACTAAACAAATATAGAAATATAATATAAGCATATAATATATCAAAATGTTCGGAAAAATAAATCCTAAAATGTGAACATATTTCGAGGGCGTTATTATCTTCATCAAGTAATACCAGGCAAGTTCAGTTTGACCATGTTTTCCATACCTATGTTTATTTGCATGTAGTAGCACCCTTTCAACAATCCCTCCAGTAGTGTTATTGAATCTTGTAGTTGAGTAGAATGCATGAGGTAGAAACCCATCTCCCTGTTACCAAACCCGGGACGTTACATAGTTTTAATGCTATGCTATAGTAGACGGGGTTTGGTATGAGTGCATGAGAGTGGTGTGAAGAAGGAGTACTCTACATAAATGGCGACAACTTCATGATGGCACCGGCAAGGACTGCATCTTCAGGACTCCTCAAGATTTCGAGACTCGAGACAAGAATTCAATACACACTACTGGGTGAAGGACGGTTGACGGGCACCCTGGAGAAACCAGTGGTTGGCCGGGATGCATGGAGAAGCGCCATTACATCTTGTGGAAAGCTTCACCCAGACTCAAAGAGACGGAAGAATACTTCATGCCCGGAAGCTTACCCGTGCAACCGCAAGTCATTATGGGCTCTGGCTTGGTTGACCTTAGTGGTGACTCTGGCTGGAACGGTGCTAGCAGATGTACAACTATGGTAGGATTGGATGAGCACCGGACAGTGATCAGGGGAACTCTTCGAAAGACCATGTTTCGGTCGTCTTGTTCTCAAACAACCTGAAGTACGAGAACGTAAAAAGAGGGATCGAATCTTGCGGGTAAAGTGTACAAACATCTGCAGAGGGTTAAAACCTAATCGATTAGCCGTGTCCCCGGTTACGGACAATTTGAGCCTCTGGACTTGGATCTATATCGGAACTCTCAACACCGGACTGATAACTTAATTGTGGGCAACTTATGATGATTTGGGCTATGAGACATCGGTTGGCGGAACCATGTCATGATAGAAAACTCCGTAGTACAGACTCCGGCTAATTCCTTTGATGTAGGGAAAATAAACCCAGCTTTTATGCAAACAAAACTCAGTTACAGAGCCACAAAGTCATATTGCATATAGTATAGTTTATCATTTGTTTTCTCTTATTGCGATCTTGCCAGTACATTCAATGTACTGACCTACACAGCTGCAACATATCATGTTGCAGATATTTCTTCGACGAGTAAGAGTTACGATACAGGGTTACGGTCTACACTCAACTTGCCGATGGCGTTGATGGGACTCCACACCCGATTGTTTGTTTCCGCTGAGTCTTATGAGGTATATATCCATTTTATGTTATTTATACATGTGATTGCACTTTGATATATACATTGATGTACTGTGTGTGCCAGCATACCGATCCAGGGATGGCACAGATACACAGAGGCTTGACCGTCTGAGGTCGGGTCGCTACATTTCACGGCGAGGCGGGACATCTCTTGTGCTTTCGCTTCCAGGCTCGCCTCTCCCTGGTGGCAATCTCTCGACCCAGAACTCACGCTGGCCATGGCGGACACAAGTGAATGATGATGAATGACTTGTTTGTTTTTGACTTTTTGTGGATGAGGAGTTGAGGAGGAATGTGCAATCATCTTGGAGTAGTAGTATTTATAATCGAGTAGTAATACAATCCTAAGTGGAAAACCGTTTAGGTTTTGATCAGTGTGAACATGTTTGCAATTTGAAATATGATGGGACGCATGCTCAAAATTTACTAACGGTAATAAGTGCGGCACTATTCCCGGAATGCGTAATGTGGGCATGTACGCCTTCTCAGCCGCGCACGTGGCGTTTGCACCATAGGGTGCACCGCAATAGGCAATGTCAGCACACGTCTTGTTCCAACAACCATGCGCGCTCGTTATTACCATCAAGCACACTTCTTTTAATTAGAATGTGTGTGCCTGTCTAGTGCACACACTTTGATCTATCTAACTATTTTAGTTTGTCGTGGCTAATCGCAAACAATTCATCCATGTGAACTGTATGCCATCAATCGCAGACACTTTGATCTGGCTGACCTGTTTTTGTTCTGATGCCTAATCGCAAATAGTTAATCCTTCTAAAGTGTATGCCCTCAAACACACACACCTTGATCTGGCTGACCGTTTCTTTTGTGTTGCCTAATCACAAACAGTTCATCCGAGTGAACCGTATGCTGTACATCGCACACGCCTTCATCTGGCTACCAGTTTCTTTTGTTCCTCCTCATCGCAAACAGTTAATTGAGCTGAACCGTATGCCCCGCATCGCACACACAACTAAAATCTGAAACGTGTTTGATGCATCCTCCATCGCAAACGTTTTGTACCTTTTTTGACGGTTTTTTACACCACCATTTGCGATTATGGCATCGCACACAGTTTCGTCGAAGGGTCTCTGATCGTAGTGTCGCGTTAGCAGCATCCTATAGTAGTGTATCTAGGAGAAGCATAGCAACAAGAGGGGGAGAGTGTGTCCACGTACCCTCATAGACTGAAAGAGAAAGCGTTAAGTTAACGCGGTTGATGTAGTCGAATGTCTTCACAACTAATCAAGTATCGAATGTACGACACCTTCGAGTTCAGCACATGTTCAGCTCGATGACGTCCCTCGAACTCTTGATCCAACAGAGGGTCGAGGGAGAGTTTTGTCAGCACGATGGCGTGGTGACGGTGATGGTGATGTGATCCGCGCAGGGCTTCGCCTAAGCACTACGACGCTATGACCGGAGGAGTAAACTATTGAGGGGGGCACCGCACACGGCTAAGAGAACAACTGTTGTGCTATGGGGTGCCCCATGCCCCTGTATATAAAGGAGGAGGGGAGGAGGCAGCCGGCCTAGAGGGGGCTCGCCATGGGGGGAAACCGAATAGGACTCCAAGTCCTTTTCGCCCCCTTCCTTTCTTATGGAGGGGGAAAGGGGAAGGGAGAGGGAAGAGGAGAAGGAAAGGGGCGCACCCCCTCTCTAGTACAATTCGGACTCCCCATGGGAGGGAGGCGCGGCTACCCCTTGTGGGCTGCCTCCCCTCTCTCCTATGGCCCATGTAGGGTGCTCCGAAAAATACCCGAACCACTTCGAAACCATTCTGGTGTCCGAATACCATCTTCCAATATATCAATCTTTACTTCTCAACCATTTGGAGAATCCTCGTCATGTCCGTGATCTCATCCGGGACTCCAAACAATATTCGGTCACCAAAACACATAACTCATAATACAAATCGTCACCGAACGTTTAAGCGTGCGGACCCTACGGGTTCAAGAACTACGTAGACATGACCAAGACACATCTTCGGTCAATAACCAACAGTGGAACCTGGATGCTCATATTGGTTCCTACATATTCTACGAAGATCTTTATCGGTCAAAGTGCAATGACAACATACACAATTCCCTTTGTCATCGGTATGTTACTTTTCCGAGATTCGATTGTCGGTATCCTCATACCTAGTTCAATCTCGTTACCGGCAAGTCTCTTTACTCGTTCCGTAATGCATCATCCCGTAACTAACTCATTAGTCACATTGCTTCCAGGCTTATCATGATGTGCATTACCGAGAGGGCCCAGAGATACCTCTCCGAAACTTGGAGTGACAAATCCTAATCTCGATCTATTCCAACACAACAAACACACTACTGCAGGATACTGCTAACGTGACACTATGGTTAGAGTCCCTTTGCCAAAACTATGTGCGATGCAATAATCGCAAATGGTGGTGTAAAAAACCGTCAAAAAGGTGCAAACCGTTTGCAATGACGGAGCCATCAAACACGGTTCAGATTTTAGTTGCGTGTGCGATGCACGACACACGGTTAATCCATTCAAACTATCTGCGATGAGGCAGAACAACAAAAATGGGCAGCCAAAACAATGTGTGTGCGATGCAGGGCACACGGTTAATCCATTCGAATTGTTTGCGATGAGGTAGAACAACAAAAATGGGCAGCTATATCAATGCGCGTGCGATATACGGCATACAGTTAACTCGGACGAACTGTTTTCAATTAGGGAACACAACAGGAACGGTTCAACTTAACAAGATGTGTGTGATATGCGGCATACAGTTCACATGGATGAACTGTTTGCGATGAGCCAAAAGAACACAAACGAGTCGTGTAAACAAGATGTGTGATACGTGGCAAACAGCCGACTCGGATGAACTGTTTACGATGAGAAATTACAACACAGAGGGTCAATGCAGTTACTTCATGTGTGATTCTGTGTGTACAAATGTCAGGACCCCGATTCCAAGTCACATCGATCTAGCCGGTAACACCTCATATCACTTTGCGGCCTCACGCACGGTATCCCATGGGTGTTGCCTTACCATGGCCCGGGACCGTTTGCGCCTTTTGGCTCACGTATATGATAGTGTCGCTAGCATCCATATGACAGAGAACCCAGGCCGACATGGCTAGTCGTGAACCCAAAGCGGCACAGACCTATGGAGACAGGCATACATGAATCACATCGAACATGTCGGTCATCAGCGAGTGATTCCGGGCTGTAGCACTGGGCTAACAGGACTCCGGGGAACCCGGGCTATAGCAGGCTAGGCAGGACTCCGGATATCACCGCGTGACATTTCCCCGAAGGGATAGACACAGGAACGAAGTGAAACACATGCCGGCCAGTCAAGTGTCCTGAGCAGTAGTGCTGGGCTAGCAGGACTCCGGTGAACCGGGCTGTAGCGGACTACTATGGCTCAAGGAACACTAGACTACATTTCCCCATAAGAAAGACTGCCAAGGATAAACAACTAGATTGTCGAATCCCACTCATACCAAGCATTTCAATCATACGCACAGTATGCCCGATATGAGTACATACAACATGGCATCACAACAAAACTCTACAACTCAAGTACTTTATTTAAAGGCTCCAGAGAGCCATACATAACAAGTTCATACAGATAGGGTCACATGAACCGACACTCAAGTCATACAATCATACAAGCACATGCGGAAGCAACTAGTCCGAGTACAGACTCTAGAAAGAAAGAAGGCTTCTCGAAGCCTGTCTATCTACATAGGGCCCTCCATGGCCAGGATCACCACCTGGGTGGCTAGTCACTCGTTGACGTCAAGATCTACGTAGAACCCATCGGAGGGGGCGGTGTTGTCGTCTGAAAACAGTAATTAAGCAAACATGAGTACAAAGGTACTCAGCAAGTCTTACATCAGAACCTAATATACATGCTCATTCTCGAGAAGGTGGTGGGGTTATTGCAGCAAGCCAGCTTTTACTCTTGGCTAAGCTATCCTACGGAACTACACCAGTAAAATAGTTTTTGCACACGAGTCCACTACTCACCAACACAATACTCCACCGGGGATCCTCCCTCGTCATCCTACGAGAGGGCCATCCTTGGTACTCACACTTATCATGAGTCTTTTAGTAGTATTCGTTAACTTGTCTATGAACTGTATAGGCAACCAAGTAGTCCTTTACCGTGGACGCGGCTATTCGAATAGTTTTATACCCTGCAGGGGTGTACTTCCTCATACACGCTTTCACCACTTACCGCCGTTTACATGACATGTACTCGGCAACCTTCAAGCGGAAGTCCAGCGAGGGTGTCGGCCACGGCCTACCTAAACACTTAAGTCTCTAGTCTAGGTTTATCGCCTATCCAGGTTCCATCCGCAGGGAGTCCGGCCGAGGTTTCCACTTACGGCCCCGAACGATGTGAACAGGGTTCCCGAGACACCAAACGGGTGACTCGGTACACCGTGCCATGGTGTTTCTACCGCAACATAGCCCACCCCAAGGGTCAGTGCTACGCACGGCCGCCAACACATAACCTACAAACACCAGAAACTACTTGCAACTCCTGGACAGAGTACTAGGGTGATTAAGAAGCCGAGAGGGTCCATTGGATTTGGGCCCAATGTACGGTAGTAACTGCATCTTAAATCACACATACAGATCTCAGTTCTTATGGACGGCCTCAATGAAACAACCCACCATGTACTCCTACATGGCCTCTCATCGATACCTTTACCAAAACATGTTCAACACATCCCTCACATTACCGGCATAAGCATTTCACTCTAGCCCATCACCCAGATGAACCAGACCTGACACAACTCTAAGAAGAGCAGGCATAGCAAGGTAGGAATCACATACATGGCTCAATCAACTCCTACACATGCTAGTGGGTTTCATCTAGTTACTGTGGCAATGACAGGTCATGAAGAGGATAAGGGTTCAACTACCGTAGCACACAGCAGTTTGAATCGCGTTGTCTTAATGCAGTAAATAAGAGCAGAAGCAAGAACATGGGTTGGTATCGGAATGATCAATGGGTTGCTTGCCTGATGGGGTGGTAGAGGGATACTGCCCTTTAGTTGGATACTCGTGAATATCCTCGGAGGCAGAACCTACCACGAAGAACACATCGGAACACAATCAACACATGACGATATGCAGCAATATGATGCATGCTATGACATGGCAATATGAATGTGTTTTGGCCTAATGCAAGCTAAAACAGAAGGGGATGAACTCATTTGAATCAAAGATTCAAATATTAGCTCATTAAACATGGCCTTAATAGTGCATTAACTTATTCTGCTTAAACAGCAAGTTTAACTTCTTTTGTCATGCATGAAACCATTACAGATGGATAGATTGAATTTTTTTGATCATTTTTCATATGTAAATCTTTACATTTGGAGCTATGGTTGATTTTCTATGATTTTTAGAAGTTTTGACTATTTTCTGGAATTTCCTGTATAAGAATAATTCCAGTAATTTAATTACTGCATAAGCATTACGTCAGGGTGACGTCAGTGGTCAACGGGGATGTCCAGGTCAAACCTAACTGGTGGGTCCCGCGTGTCAGTAGTTAATTAAACTAATTATTTTTAGTTAAAACTAATTTGATTTAGTTAGCAGAGGGGGCCCACTTGTCATTGACTCAGGGGAGTCAAACTGGGGTCAAACCCCTGGTCAACGGGGCTAATCCTGCCGGCGTTGAGTCGCCGGCGAGGCCGAGACGGCATAGGGCTTCGGATTTGGTCCTCCGGTGACCAAATCGACGGCGGAGACGTGCTACGCGTAGCTGGGGCTCGCGCGCATCTAGTGGGGCAAGTGGGAGGAGCTGGGGTGGAGCGAGCTCACTGGAATCGAGCTCGTGGCGGCAGCCGGAGTTCGGGCGGGGTTGGTTTCGAGGCTACGGTGCACGGGAGAAGGAGGTGATGGTGGCTACGGGTTCCTGGTGCTGCGCTGAGCACAACGGCGAGCTTGGCTTCGAGCCACTGTGGCTCTAGCCACGATGGCGCCATGGCTGGCGGCGGGGAGCTCTCGGGTGCGGTGGAAGTGGAAACTACAGAGGCCAAACGAGCACGGGAGCTAGGGGAAAAGGAAGAGGAGCTCACAGCGGGGTCGGAGAGGGGGTCAGCAAGCTCGGGGAGGTCCTGGCGGCGGTGAATCGACCGGAGATGGCTCGGATGCCCGAGGTTGAAGACGAGGGCGAAGACGGCGTTCGGCGACGTTTGGAGTCACGTGGGTCGGCGGAGAGGTCCAGGGCGATGAGGCGGAGCTATTGGGCTCATCGGAGGGGCGAGGGGATGTCTCTGGTGGCGTCTATGGCGAACGACGGCGAGGAACGCGCTCGGCCATCGTGGGGGAGAGTGAGGGAGACGAGGGGGAGAGTGCGAGAGGATGAGAGGGGGACGTGAGGGTCGCGTGGCACCCCTGGACGTCTCCAGGGTGTCGGCAGAAGCAGGAGGTGGCCGGCGTGTGGCCGCGGGCGCCGGCCACGCGCTCCGCGTCCTTCTGGCGGGAGGAGGACGATGACTGGCAAGCCAGTCGGCTGGGCCGAGCCAGGTGGGCTGGGCCAGCACAGGTAAGGCCCAGGTGGGCTTCCCTCTCTCTCTCTTTTTGATTTGTTTCTGTTTTTCTATTTAACTGCAACCGTTGGGCTTTAATTAAAATACTAAAACGTTTCCAAAAATCCTGAAAATAATTGTGGGCTCTGTTTAGATTATTTCCAACAGCAAACATTTATTTTCAGAATTATTTGGGCATTTAAATTATTTTATAGCATTTAAATGCCCAAATTCAAATACTTATGATTTAATTCAATGACCTTCTGTTGACCTAGAAAAATGTGCACCAATTTTGCCAGAGGTTTTAACCCAAGACAAAGAGGGTGAACTTTTTAGAAGGGCATTTCAGGTTCATTGAAAATAATTTTAGTAAACCCTAGTTGTTTCCAGGGGGGTGTTGGGGGTTTCTGCCTTCCCCATTTCAAATTTAAGAGAAATTTAAACATGATGAACACTCTAATGCTTGAACTAGCTAGGGTGTGACAACTCACCCCCACTCAAAAGAATCTCGTCCCGAGATTTAGGATCCTCCGGGAAGATGGTGGGGTACTCGAGTCGAAGACGATCCTCCCTTTCCCAAGTGGCTTCTTTCTCGGAATGGTGTGACCATTGAACCTTGAGAAACTTGATATTATGACATCGAGTGGTACACTCGGCTTGATCAAGGATACGAACGGGATATTCCCGATATGAGAGGTTATCTTGTAGATCAAGCGTTTCGTGGTCCACTCCATGGATAGGATCCGCGAAGCAACGCCTGATTTGAGAAACTTGGAAGACATCGTGAACTCTGGAAAGATGCGGAGGTAGTTCCAATTGGTAGGCAACTTCTCCTCGTTTGGCAAGAATGTGAAAGGGTCCAATGTAACGAGGAGCCAATTTGCCTTTGATACCGAAACGATGGGTTCCCTTTAACGGAGTAACCCGAAGGTAAGCCTTCTCGTCGACTTCATAAGTCATAGGCTTATGTTTACGATCATATTGACTCTTTTGACGAGATTGGGCTGTTTTCAATTTCTCACGAATAACATGAACCTGCTCTTCTACTTCCTGAATCATATCCGGGCCAAATAGTTGTCTTTCCCCGGTTTCTGACCAGTTAAGAGGCGTTCGACATTTTCATCCATAGAGAACTTCGAAAGGAGCCTTGCCCAAGCTGGCTTGATAACTATTGTTATAAGCAAACTCCGCGAATGGAAGGCATTTCTCCCAACTCATTCCGAACGAGATGACAGAAGCTCGGAGCATATCTTCCAGAATTTGATTGACTCGCTCTACTTGACCACTTGATTGAGGATGGAAGGCGGTACTAAAAGAGAGACGAGTTCCCATAGCATTTTGGAAACTTTCCCAAAATCGAGAGGTGAAGAGACTCCCACGGTCTGAGTTAATTTCCAATGGAACACCATGAAGAGACACTATTCGGGAGATGTATAAATCGGCTAGCTGGCTAGCGGTGATACTCTCACGAACAGGTAAGAAATGGGCTACTTTGGAAAGTCAGTCGATCACGATGAAGATGGCATTATTCCCTCTCTTGTTCCTGGGAAACCCAGTGATGAAATCCATACTGATTTTATCCCATTTCCATTCAGGAATAGCCAAAGGTTGAAGGGTGCCAGCAGGCCGTTGATGCTCTGCTTTAACACGACGACAAACGTCGCAATTAGCAATGTATTGAGCGATTTCTCTCTTCATCCTAGTCCACCAAAACCTCTGGCATAGGTCTTGATACATTTTGGTACTATGGGGATGAATGGTGAGAGGGGATTCATGAGCTTACTTAAGGATCAGCCGCCTCAGGTTTCATGCCTTTGGAACCACTAGGCGATTCCCAAAGTATACGACACCTTGATCATCAATGGAGAAACAATTCGCGACTCCTTTCTTAATGTTTCTCTTAATACGGGAGATTCCCAGATCTACCTTCTGTGCCTTGATGATCTGATCCGTAAGGGTAGGTTTCGCCACCCGGGTGGATAGGAATCCTCGAGGAACAATGTGAAGATTTAGCTTACGAAATTCCTCATGGAGAAGTGATTGACTTTGTTGTAACATCAGGTTGTTACAATAGGACTTACGGCTTAGCGCATCAGCCATGACATTGGCTTTGCCCGGGGTGTAATTTATTCCTAAGTTGTAATCCGATATCAACTCAACCCAACGTCTTTGCCTGAGATTCAAATCTGGTTGGGTGAAGATATATTTCAAACTTTGGTGATCGGTGAAGATCTCGCAACGATTACCGAGAAGGTAATGTCGCCAGGTTTTAAGGGCATGGACTACAGCTGCAAGCTCTAGATCATGTGTGGGATAATTTTCCTCATGTGGGTGTAATTGCCGTGAAGCATAGGCAATTACCTGACGATCTTGCATGAGTATGCAACCTATTCCTTGTCGCGAGGCGTCTCAATAGATAATAAAGTCCTTGGAGAAATCTGGTGGTACCAGTACGGGAGCAGATGTCAGGCGTCTTTTCAGTTCCTGAAAACTGAACTCGCACTGTGGAGTCCACTCGAACCTTTTATCTTTCTTGAGGAGTTCAGTTAGAGGTTTAGCAACCTTGGAGTAATTCTCGACGAAGCGGCGGCAATAGCTCGCTAAGCCAAGGAAGCTCCGAACTTGCTTGACCGTCTCAGGTGGAGTCCAATCAAGGACGGCTTGAACTCGCTCGGGATTGACAGCAATACCCTTACCAGAGATTACATGGCCTAGATAGGTTACTTCTGGCAACCAAAATTCACACTTAGAGAATTTGGCATAAAGGCGATGCTCTCGAAGTTTCATCAATACGAGCCTTAGATGTTCGCCATGTTCCTCTTCATTCTTGGAGTAGATGAGTATGTCATCGAGGTATACTATGACAAATTTATCCAAATACTCCATGAAGACCGAGTTCATTAACCGGGAGAAGGTGGCTGGGGCATTGGTTAAACCGAAGGACATAACGGTGTACTCGTATTGGCCATAACGAGTAACAAAGGCCGTTTTGGGAATGTCCCTGTTTCTGATTTTGATTTGATGGTAGCCCAACCTCAAATCCATCTTGGAAAAGACTGAGGATCCAGCGAGCTGATCATACAGGTCGTTGATCCTGGGAAGCGGGTATTTGTTCTTGATAGTGACCAAGTTGACAGGTCGGTAATCTACAACCATTCGATCCGTTCCATCCTTCTTCTTGACGAAGAGGATGGGGCAAGCCCAAGGAGAGGAACTAGGACGGATGAAACCCTTTTTCAAGGACTCATCGAGTTGGTTCTTAAGCTCGGCTAGTTCTAAGGGTGCCATCTTGTAGGGTCTTCTAGAAATTCGAATGGTTCCTGGAACAAGGTCTATCACAAACTCAACATCCCTGTCAGGTGGAACACCTGGCAGTTCTTCTGGAAAGACATCCGGAAATTCTCGGACTACCGGAACATCCTCAAGGTATGGAAGAGGGTTGGCATTTAGGGAGTAAAGCTGGCGCTTGGCCACTCGAGTTAAGACATTGTCTGTCTCGCCCGATGGGTGAGTAAGTTGAACGGTTCTAGTGGCACAATCGATCTTAGCATAATGAGCTGACATCCAGTCCATACCTAAGATGATGTTTATGTCCGAGGACTTGAGAGCTATTAAGGATGCAAGGAAGACAAGTCTATCGACAAGAATTTCGTTCCCATGGCTTACTCTAGAGGTTTGCCATTTGGAACCTGGAGTTTGAATTACCATGGAAGTGGGCATGTCACAGAATGTCGTGTTATGCAATCGAGCATAGTTCTCGGATATGAATGAATGAGATGCTCCAGTATCAAAAAGAACAGATGACGGCTGGCAGTTAACAAGGAGCGTACCAAGGACGACGTTGGGATCCTCATGAGCCTCCTCGGCTGAAACATAGTTGACATGGCCACGGGCAGTAATGACCGGCTTGGCGTAGAATGTCTTTCCCGCGGGCTTACCACGGCCAACAGACTTTCCAGTTTGAGTGGGGTTGTTGTTCTGGGGACACTCTCGGCTATAGTGACCCGGCTCTCCACACTTGAAACATGTCACCACATTGGGGCGTGGAGCAGCATTAGCAGCGGGGCCACCATAGGGCTTGGGCGGTGCAAATTGCTGGTTGGGACGAGGCGCCTCAAAGGATGGCCTCAGGATGAACCTAGGTGGCAGTGCCGTGCTTGGAATCCACACCCGGCGCTTCTGAGCTCCAGAGCCGGATGAAGAGCCAAAATCACAGGAGTGCTTGCGTGAAGCGTCATAATCAGTCTGGCCTGTCTCAGCATTGATGGCTTTATTGACCAACTTCTGAAAAGAGGTGCACTCGTGCAGACGAAGATCGCGGCGAAGCTCAGGGCTAAGTCCCTTGTGGAACCTTGCCTGCTTTTTAGCGTCAGTAGATACCTCTTCAGGGGCATAACGTGCCAGATTCCCAAATTCACGTCTATAAGCATCCACAGTCAGTCTTCCTTGGGTGAAGTTGTAGAACTCCTCTCTCTTGCGATCCATGAGACCTTCCGGAATGTGATGCTCGCGAAAAGCCTCACTGAATTCAGCCCAAGTAGTGATTTGGCCGACCGGGCGCATAGCTTCAAAATTTTCCCACCAGAGGCTAGCAGGGCCTTCGAGATGGTAGGCAGCGTAAGTAACCTTGTCGGCTTCAGCTACGTTGGCAGAACATAGCTTGTGGGTGATGCTGCGAAGCCAGTCATCTGCGTCGAGGGGCTCGACGGAATGGTTAAACTTTGGTGGGTACAGCTTGATAAAGTCATTGATTGACACCAAGTCATTTCGTGGGTGGCGTGTAGTGTTCTGCTCAATCCGCTCCAGCAGGCGGTTAGTCTCACGCTTGTTTCCTTCCACCTCCAGCATCACTTCGGCCAGAGAAGGCGAGTGAGGCAGATTTTCACCCCTAGCTGCACTGGCTTCCCCCTGCTCCGAGGCAGCAGGGTTGCTGCGGGTGTTGACCATCCTAGGAGAGAAAAAGACAATGGTTTAGATAAGGATGGCTCAAACTTAGCAAGGAAGTGCAGTATGTAATGGATAACACGGAATGCAGAGATGTTCATCCGTATGTCATGGTAATATAAAACTGCCATATATATACCAACGGTCATACACATCATACATAGTTTAGTACAAGCCCAGGCTACAGTACAACTACGATGAAAGACGTTACATCTCATCGGAGGCATTCCAAGCTCCTATACATTATTTGTCTACACCTCCGGAATTGATTACACACAAAGTCATATTCCACAAGTCACGCAGGACAGTGGTGATACAACTACTACAATACTAGTGATACTACTACTAACTCAGACAACTCCGTAGTAGTCCTCATAGAGGTCACCTCCATAGCCTGGAAGTTCAACGTGACCATCCGGGAACAGACCGTCCTGAGGAGCCTGTGGACCATAGGGGCTAGGATGAGGTCTTGGACCAACAAACGGTGGCCTGCGGGGACCACGGGGTGGGGTGATGCCTCCCACATCACGCCAATCCACCATGTCTAGCAGAGCTGATCTCACAGGATACAGATCCCTTGTATGCATACATCCAGCTTGCACCGCAGGTGCAAACCGAGTCAATGTGGCCCAATGATCAGCACGGGTATTGAAAAGCTCCAGCCTCAAGGCCCGATTCTCTCGGTCCTTATCTTCGAGCATCTCGGCAGTGGTACGAGTTAATGAGTCCTCCTGAGTGGAGTCAGCATAGATAGCCTGAAGATACCCTTGCGCTCCCGGAAGTGAAGCTGGCATGTAACGGAAGTCGGTGTTCCGAAGCAGGCCAGTCCGGACTCGCATGATGGTCATCATGGAATATGCAGCATCCCGCACAGCCATCTCAACAGTAACCCCGAGTCCATAGGAACAGTGAAGGGGCTCGGTAGATCCAGGATAAGAAGGAAATATCCTGACGATGCAGAGATATTGGCTTTGATTAAAGTCTCGAAATTGCTCTTCGACGGTGTATTCGGGATACCAACGGTAACCCGTCTCGATCATTACCCGGACTAACATAGCAGTATGACCGGGCACGTCGAGGCACCGGGTCAGGCGAACCACTTGGTTTTGAACACGGTTGGCCATCTGAAAGCACAACCACAATGCAAAGACATCAGAATTTCTAGGGAAAATTGGACAGCATAACAGCTGTAAATGCTCAGAAAAAGATTTGAGACATCCACATCAGTTCGCAATACCACTCAACAACATCATATCAAGGTTCTGATCCACTTAGCAACATACTAAGAATAGTAGAAACTGAACTGGGACTTGTAACAGCAATCCTATAAGCTACTACGGATTAGTAACACGTGAACCTGATAGACGAAGAGAGCCTAGTCCTTAACCCATGTTGAATGAGAAGAGAACGACTCAGATCAGCGACATATGGTAAAGGAGTAAAAGAGCCTTACATTCCCTCCCACAATCAATTCCCCTACATATAACTAAAGCATTTCTAGACTCGACATCGACCAGTTTGGTCAACGAACCTACAGGAAGTCTGGCTCTAATACCAACACTGTCAGGACCCCGATTCCAAGTCACATCGATCTAGCCGGTAACACCTCATATCACTTTGCGGCCTCACGCACGGTATCCCACGGGTGTCGCCTTACCATGGCCCGGGACCGTTTGCGCCTTTTGGCTCACGTATATGATAGTGTCGCTAGCATCCATATGACAGAGAACCCGGGCCGACATGGCTAGTCGTGAACCCAAAGCGGCACAGACCTATGGAGACAGGCATACATGAATCACATCGAACATGTCGGTCATCAGCGAGTGATTCCAGGCTGTAGCACTGGGCTAACAGGACTCCGGGGAACCCAGGCTGTAGCAGGCTAGGCAGGACTCCGGATATCACCGCGTGACATTTCCCCGAAGGGACAGACACAGGAATGAAGTGAAACACATGCCGGCCAGTCAAGTGTCCTGAGCAGTAGTGCTGGGCTAGCAGGACTCCGGTGAACTAGGCTGTAGCGGACTACTATGGCTCAAGGAACACTAGACTACATTTCCCCATAAGAAAGGCTGCCAAGGATAAACAACTAGATTGTCGGATCCCACTCATACCAAGCATTTCAATCATACACACAATATGCCCGATATGAGTACATACAACATGGCATCACAACAAAACTCTACAACTCAAGTACTTTATTTAAAGGCTCCAGGGAGCCATACATAACAAGTTCATACAGATAGGGTCACATGACCCGACACTCAAGTCATACAATCATACAAGCACATGCGGAAGCAACTAGTCTGAGTATAGACTCTAGAAAGAAAGAAGGCTTCTCGAAGCCTATCTATCCACATAGGGCCCTCCATGGCCAGGATCACCACCTGGGTGGCTAGTCACTCGTCAACGTCAAGATCTACGTAGAACCCATCGGAGGGGGCGGTGTTGTCGTCTGAAAACAGTAATTAAGCAAACATGAGTACAAAGGTACTCAGCAAGTCTTACATCAGAACCTAATATACATGCTCATTCTCGAGAAGGTGGTGGGGTTATTGCAGCAAGCCAGCTTTGACTCTTATCTTTGGTACTCACACTTATGTTGAGTCTCTTAGTAGTATTCATTAACTTGTCTATGAACTGTATAGGCAACCAAGTAGTCCTTTACCGCGGACGCGGCTATTCGAATAGTTTTATACCCTGCAGGGGTGTACTTATTCATACACGCTTTCACCACTTACCGCCGTTTACACGACATGTACTCGGCAACCTTCAAGCGGAAGCCCAGCGAGGGTGTCGGCCACGGCCTACCTAAACACTTAAGTCTCCAGTCCAGGTTTAACGCCTATCCAGGTTCCATCCGCAGGGAGTCCGGCCGAGGTTTCCACTTACGGCCCCGAACGATGTGAACAGGGTTCCCGAGACACCAAACGGGTGACTCGGTACACCGTGCCACGGTGTATCTACCGCAACATAGCCCACCCCTAGGGTCAGCACTACGCACGGCCGGCAGCACATAACCTACAAACACCAGAAACTACTTGCAACTCCTGGACAGAGTACTAGGGTGATTAAGAAGCCGAGAGGGTCCATTGGATTTGGGCCCAATGTACGGTAGTAACTGCATCTTAAATCACACATACAGATCTCAGTTCTTATGGACGGCCTCAATGAAACAACCCACCATGTACTCCTACATGGCCTCTCATCGATACCTTTACCAAAACATGTTCAACACATCCCTCACATTACCGGCATAAGCATTTCACTCTAGCCCATCACCCAGATGAACCAGACCTGACACAACTCTAAGAAGAGCAGGCATAGCAAGGTAGGAATCACATACATGGCTCAATCAACTCCTACACATGCTAGTGGGTTTCATCTAGTTACTGTGGCAATGACAGGTCATGAAGAGGATAAGGGTTCAACTACCGTAGCACACAGCAGTTTGAATCGCGTTGTCTTAATGCAGTAAACAAGAGCAGAAGCGAGAACATGGGTTGGTATCGGAATGATCAATGGGTTGCTTGCCTGATGGGGTGGTAGAGGGATACTGCCCTTTAGTTGGATACTCGTGAATATCCTCGGAGGCAGAACCTACCACGAAGAACACATCGGAACACAATCAACACATGACGATATGCAGCAATATGATGCATGCTATGACATGGCAATATGAATCTGTTTTGGCCTAATGCAAGCTAAAACAGAAGGGGATGAACTAATTTGAATCAAAGATTCAAATATTAGCTCATTAATCATGGCCTTAATAGTGCAGTACCTTATTCTGCTTAAACAGCAAGGTTAACTTGTTTTGTCATGCATGAAACCATTACAGATGGATAGATTGAATTTTTCTGATCATTTTTCATATATAAATCTTTACATTTGGAGCTATGGTTGATTTTCTATGATTTTTAGAAGTTTTGACTATTTTCTGGAATTTCCTATATAAGAATAATTCCAGTAATTTAATTACTGCGTCAGCATTACATCAGGGTGACGTCAGTGGTCAACGGGGACATCCAGGTCAAACCTGACTGGTGGGTCCCGCGTGTCAGTAGTTAATTAAACTAATTATTTTTAGTTAAAACTAATTTGATTTAGTTAGCAGAGGGGGCCCACTTGTCATTGACTCAGGGGAGTCAAACTGGGGTCAAACCCCTGGTCAGCGGGGCTAATCCCGCCGGCGTTGAGTTGCCGGCGAGGCCGAGACGGCGGAGGGCTTCGGATTTGGTCCTCCGGTGACCAAATCGACGGCGGAGACGTGCTACGCGTAGCTGGGGCTCGCGCGCATCTAGTGGGGTAAGTGGGAGGAGCTGGGGTGGAGCGAGCTCGTCGGAATCGAGCTCGTGGCGGCGGCCGGAGTTCGGGCGGGGTTGGTTTCGAGGCTACGGTGCATGGGAGAAGGAGCTGGTGGTGGCTACGGGTTCCTGGTGCTGCGCTGAGCACAACGGCGAGCTTAGCTTTGAGCCATTGTGGCTCTGGCCATGATGGCGCCATGGCCAGCGGCGGGGAGCTCTCGGGTGCGGTGGAAGTGGCAACTATAGAGGCCAAACGAGCACGGGAGGTAGGGGAAAAGGAAGAGGAGCTCACAGCAGGGTCGGAGAGGGGGTCAGCCAGCTCGGGGAGGTCCTGGCGGCAGCGAATCGACCGGAGATGGCTCGGATGCCCGAGGTTGAAGACGAGGGCGAAGACGGCGTTCGACGACGTTTGGAGTCGCGTGGGTCGGTGGAGAGGTCTAGGGCGACGAGGCGGAGCTATTGGTCTCGTCGGAGGGGCGAGGGGATGGCTCTGGTGGCGTCTACGACGAACGACGACGAGGAACGTGCTCGAACATCGCGGGGGAGAGTGAGGGAGACGAGGGGGAGAGTGCGAGAGGATGAGAGGGGGACGTGGGGGTCGCGTGGCACCCCTGGACGTCTCCAGGGCGTCGGCAGAAGCAGGAGGTGGCCGGCGTGTGGCCGCGGGCGCCGCCACGCGCTCCGCGTCCTTCTGGCGGGAGGAGGACGACGACTGGCAAGCCAGTCGGCTGGGCCGAGCCAGGTGGGCTGGGCCAGCACAGGTAAGGCCGAGGTGGGCTTCCCTCTCTCTCTTTTTTTGATTTGTTTCTGTTTTTCTATTTAACTGCAACTCTTGGGCTTTAATTAAAATACTAAAACGTTTCCAAAAATCCTGAAAATAATTGTGGGCTCTGTTTAGATTATTTCCAACAACAAACATTTATTTCCAGAATTATTTGGGCATTTAAATTATTTTATAGCATTTAAATGCCCAAATTCAAATACTTATGATTTAATTCAATGACCTTCTGTTGACCTAGAAAAATGTGCACCAATTTTGCCAGAGGTTTTAACCCAAGACAAAGAGGGTGAACTGTTTAGAAGAGCATTTCAGGTTCATTGAAAATAATTTTAGTAAACCCTAGTTGTTTCCAAGGGGGTGTTGGGGGTTTCTGCCTTCCCCATTTCAAATTTAAGAGAAATTTAAACATGATGCACACTCTAATGCTTGAACTAGCTAGGGTGTGACAACAAAAAACTTTGAAAAATTCAAACTAGTTGCTTGCGGTGGCGGAGTATCACACATGATGCGTCTGCGTGTTCTCGTGTGCGATGATTAGTATGTTACACATATGTTTCCTTATGTTAACATGTGTGTGAATTTGCAATATGGACAATTAATATGCAAATGCCTTCTGGACATCGTGCACACGCTTAAAGTCAATGAACTGTGTACGATACTAATACTTTCCATGAAAATTTATGAACTTGGATAATAGCATTTGAGTAACATATATATATTGGTTACACTATTCGACAAAAGGAGGATCTTGGTAACACGGTTTTGACAACCATATAGTCCATATCTACATACTTAACATAGTAACAACTATCACATTTTAAGAGGCTAAGGGTGTGATGCCCCGAGACCGATGTGCCAGGTGTCTTCCAGTTATTCGCCGTCTTTTCCATGTCTTTCGCTTGCGTGTTGCTTCTTGCCATGTCATCATGTGCATTGCATCATCATGTTTTTCAAACTTGCATCCGTCCGGGTTTCCCCAGTTTCATCCGTTGTCCGTTCTGAGCCCAGGCACACTCGCACGTGCCCGCGGCATGTCCGAATATTATTTTATATGTGGCCGGAAAATGTTCTCGGAATGGGATGAAAGTTGGCATGCGGTCTTTTTATAGTGTAGGTAGACCGCCTGCCAAGTTTCATTGCATTCGGAGTTCGTTTGATAGCCCAACCCTTAAACTATAGCGGCATTATAGCCGGGCACGTGTTAGACATTTTCGGTCTCCGGAAATGGTTGCCGGGCTGCCTTCTTTCCTCTCCTCTTAGCCCAAGCCTCTCTACACATTTCACTACCTACCGTCAGGCCCAACCTAGGCTCTCTCGTCAGTCCGCGGACCTCCTCGCGCGCGCGTCCGAAAAGCTTCCCCGGACCCGACCCGGGCAGTCGTCACCGTTGGGTCCGGATCATCCCCAAACATCTACAAAACGTCTCCGTTTTGTTAATTGGACTCCCCAGCTATTTATTCGTGATCGTCCGATTGCGATCGGAGGGACGAGGTAGCCCCTAACCTAATATGTGATGTATATATATTCCACTCCTAGTCTATTTGGACAAACCCTAAAATATAGGGACTTGTCCCGTCGAGCCGCCGCCATCCACCTTGGGATCCCTCCAAATCCAATTCCACCAACCGAAGCCGCCTCCTCCTTCCTCATTTTCCCCATCAAGCCAATCGGCGGCCTCCCTGCGTAGCAGCGCCCCTGGCCCCGATCCAGCCACCCGAGACCCATGTCTCCACCTCCCGCAGCGCTCGATCCGATCTGGATCGAGGCAACCACCTTTGCCCGAGAACCTCGCTCGACCCCGCGCGCCACCACCATGCCGGCGAGCGCCACCACCGAAGCTTCTCTATTCCTCACCTGAAACCGCAGGTCGTCCTCGATGCCCCTCTCCTTCCTGTTCTATCTTCCTCCTTCTAGTTCTTCTCTATCTCTCTCAATTTGCCTTTTCCCTTTCTCTGTCACATACAGGAGCTCCGCTCCAACACCATGACCGCCCCTTGGTGCTTCATGTAGCGCCTGACCTGTTCCTTCATGTGGCCTCAACCTTGCGCGCCGCACCAGCGCCTTGTCCACTCGCCGTCTTCGCCACCTGTGGGCCTCCCTGCCCGACGCCATGGATGGCTGCCGCCCCGCTGCTCCGAGACCCAAGTCCCATCGATTTGTAGCCCGAGCTCACACCAGTCCTCACCGGAGTCCTTCTCTTTGCCGCCCCATCGCCGGTCGGCCTCGTCGTCGCTGGAAATGGGTCAGCCGTCCCCGGATCTGGTTGCCCCATCGTCCCACCTGCCGGATCCGCCCCGTCCACCGGCGTCCCGCTTCACTGGAGCCGCAGCGCCGCCCTGCCTCGCTCGATCTAGGCGGGATCGAGGAGCGGGACGAGCCCAGCCACCGCGTGGGCCTCCAGGGCCCATACCCTCGCGTGAAGCCCAGCTCCAGCAGCGCCCGTCGCCCGCGCCTGGGCCTCCTTGCACAAGGCCCAGCGCACACTCCTCACCCCAGCCGGCCCAGTTTGCCTCTGTCTCACCGGGCCAAGCCCATGGGTGAGCAGTCCAGTTCTTCTCAGATTCAGCCCATAGTTGTTTTTCCTATGCGCTGCGAATTTGTCCATTTATCCTGAGACTACAATTTTTTTTACAGAAAAACCCTCCTGTTTCATGCATTTAATAACTCACAAACGGTGCATCTTTTTAAAATAAATTACATATGAAACTTGCTTAGGTTTTCATCTAGTTTCATAATATGTCATTTTCATCCATGTTTAAAATGTTTAAAATGCTGTTTGTATAAATTTGCTTAAATAACTTGCTAAATTGCTTTAATTCATAACTTAATAACCGTAGCACCAAATTTAATAAACTTTATATGTGAATGGGGTAAAAAAATGCATAGTTTAACCTGGTGGCATCACTTTGCATGTCTAACAACTCTAAAATTGTGTTTAGGGCAGAACAGTACCAAATCCATAAATTGCACATGAGGACTTTTCCGGACTTGTTTGATGTTTCCGGCCTCATTTAAACTTGCCTAAATGTTTAGTTTGCTTATGCTCCACCTCTTGCCATGTTAAGAACATTTAATATTGTTGGGTACATAACCAAGAGAGAACTAAATAATTGATGTGGTGTTCCGTCAATATGCATCCCGATGCATATTGGGCTCCATTTAACTTGTAGTTTTGTTTGTGCACTTTGCCATGCCATGCATATTTAAACCGGACATGCATCATACTTGATTGTGCATCATGCCATGGTTATGTGGTGGTTGTTTACTATGTTGTTTGCTCCTTTCCGGTGTTGCTTCTTCGGGTGGGTTTCGATAACGTCACGTTTGTGACGATCTGTTCGACTACGTCCATTTGTCTTCTTCATGGACTCGTTCTTCTTCCTTCCGTGATCTCAGGCAAGATGACCATACCCTCGAAATCACTTCTATCTTTGCTTGCTAGTTGCTCCCTCTATTGCTATGCCTATGCCGCGATACCTGCCACATGCTTTATCATGCCTCCCATATTGCCATGTCAAGCCTCTAACGCACCTTGTCCTAGCAAGCCGTTGTTTGGCTATGTTACTGCTTTGCTCAGCCCCTCTTATAGCGTTGTTAGTTGTAGGTGAAGATTGGAGTTTGTTCCTTGTTGGAACATGGATATTTGTTGGGATATCACAATATCTCTTATTTAATTAATGCATCTATATACTTGGTAAAGGGTGGAAGGCTCGACCTTATGCCTGGTGTTTTGTTCCACTCTTGCCGCCCTAGTTTCCGTCATACCGGTGTTATGTTCCTTGATTTTGCGTTCCTTACACGGTTGGGTGTTAGGGGGACCCCTTGACAGTTCGCTTTGAATAAAACTCCTCCAGCAAGGCCCAACCATGGTTTTACCATTTGCCTCACCACCACCTACTTTTCCCTTGGGAGTCGCGCTCCCGAGGGTCATCTTTATTTTAACCCCCCGGGCCAGTGCTTCTCTAAGTGTTGGTCCGAAACAGAGCCACTTGCAGCGCCACCTCGGGGAAACTTGAGGGTTGGTTTTAGTTGTACGTAGTGTTCATCCGGTGTTGCCCTGAGAACGAGATATGTGCAGCTCCTATCGGGATGTCGGCGCATCGGGCGGTCTTGCTGGTCTTGTTTTACCATTGTCAAAATGTCTTGTAACTGGGATTCCGAGACTGATCGGGTCTTCTCGGGAGAAGGAATATCCTTCGTTGACCGTGAGAGCTTGTGATGGGCTAAGTTGGGACACCCCTGCAGGGTTTTGAACTTTCGAAAGCCGTGCCCGTGGTTATGGGCAGATGGGAATTTGTTAATGTTTGGTTGTAGAAAACCTGAAGTTTAACTTAATTAAAATGGATCAACCGCGTGTGTAGCCGTGATGGTCTCTTCTCGGCGGGGTCTGGGAAGTGAACACGGTGTTGGAGTTATGCTTGAACGTAAGTAAATTCAGGATCGCTTCTTGATCATAGATTCTCGAACGTGCTTTGCCTTCTCTTCTCGCTCTCATTTGCGTAAGTTAGCCACCAGATATGCTAGTGCTTGCTGCAGCTCCACCTCATACATTCTACCTTACCCATAAGCTTAAATAGTCTTGATCGCGAGGGTGTGAGATTGCTGAGTCCCCGTGACTCATAGATTCCTTCAAAAACAGCTTGCAGGTGCCGATGATATCGTGCAGGTGATGCAACTGAGCTCAAGGAGGAGCTCGATGAAGATCTTGTTCATTGTGTTGTTTCGTTTCAGTTGATCAGTAGTGGAGCCCAGTCGGGGCGATCAGGGGATCTGTGGCATTTGGGGTAGTCTTCTTTTATTTTGGTTCCATAGTCATACCTTGATTGTATCTGGTTGATGTAATGCTTTATTCATGTATTGTGTGAAGTGGCGATTGTAAGCCAACTATGTACCTCTTTTCTTATTCATTACATGGGTTGTGTGAAGATTACCTCACTTGCGACATTGCCTACAATGCGGTTATGCCTCTAAGTCATGCTTCGACACGTGGGAGATATAGCTGCATCATGGGCGTTACAAAGGGCCAACAACCATATGATCCATATCTACATATGTAACATATATAGTAACAACTAGCACATTTTAAGAGGCCGAGGGCCAACAACCACAACTATCCACTAGAAGCAGCTTGATCACGGCAACTCGGCATCTCGTCAATGAAAAGGAAGAGCCCTCCTGTACCTTGGTAGAACATGAGCAGAACAGTGTCTCCAAATTTTCCAATATGGATGCATTGCCACGAGAAGCGAGAACTTGTTAATTTGAATGGTTCCATTTCCGCGGGAAACGCAGTACCTTGCAATCACTTTGGCATTATTAGCAGGCACAAGTGTAATCCGACCACGCCGGGAAATCGATCCAGGAACTGCTACAGGGGGCAATTTCTGTTGACATGTAGAATAAAAAATAGTTGTAACATATCGTTGAAGATATATATAGTTTATGAGCATCAACATTATAATAAGACATTGACAGTGCTTTGTGCACACAATTGGTCTTGTTCAGTGTGTGCACCATCGGTCTAATTAATCCCATCCAAAATCTAGTGTTCATACGTTGTGCTATCTCTGTCAGATTATCAACAAAGTTTATGACATGCTTCAAGTCCTTCCAGTGAAATTTGGTACGCTTAGTGACATACAGATCGTTCACTATGAATCCAACATATCCTGCTTAAAAGGTGTAAAGGTATTATTTATTCAGAACATGGCAGAAGAATATATATAGTGCACATAAATTGGTAAATAGAATTTGTTACTGCCTAGGAACGGAGTCAGAATATGATATCACAATTGGTTGCTTAAATAGTAATATGACAGCATGGAGAAAGTTGAAAGGACACTAACCTCGATCAGACTTTGACCGGCTGATGACGTTGGGGAAGTAAACATCCATGTTAATTAGACCAGGCTGTGGTGCACACACTAGAATTTTATTGCCAGCTTTTAGTTCATAACACTTAGACATTTTTCTCCAAAGGTCCGCATTAAAATAGAAGTGACCATCTTTATCAAGTTTTATGCTAACCGTCATTGTAAATCCATGCTGCGTTATCAATATGACATCCTGGGAGTCATCAGCAAAGTAAAGCCCAAGATTTGCTTCTACTCATGTTCTTGCAAAGAAAGGGATGTATTGCTTGAAATGAAAATTAAGATATATTGAAATAACATAGCAAGATGCAAATATGGGAGTAACTGATAGAACAGATCCATATATATAGATGAAAGCAAAGTACAAAAATATAGAATAAAAAATAGATAATGTAACAAAGATTTGATGCAAATATATAGATAATGTAGCAACAGACGATATATGTTCACAAATTTAGGCCATGCCGACCGTGGTAGGTTGAGATTGAACATATCAAGCGCTCCCTGAAGTCATCCAGAATGGTGAGATAGAACTTCATTTCTGACTGGCCACGACCACAGTTGCCCGATTTGTGCTCGCACTGTGGACAGATGAATGAACACCCACGAATCAGCTAGAACAAAAATGATTCCATGACGATTTCCGCTGGTTGATTAGCAGCGACAGACAGACTACGATAAGAGATGAGTGAATATTTTGCTAATTAAGTTGATTACCTTCTCCATGGTAAAAATCCCCAGCCCAATCCCGCAGAAAACCCCAGTCACCAGAGTCTAGGATGTTGGTGCAGATAGGCGGCGAAAAGCAGTAGGGGCAAAATCTGGTGCCGTTTGGAGCGCGACCTACGCCCGCCGCCAACAGCCGTCGAGCTTAGGGTGTAGAGTTGCAGAGGAGTCCACGGCGAGTGAGTGGGGACGAAGTGGGCGAGGGTTTTATTTTTCCTTTTGCATGTGTGAGTGAACACACACGGTTCGCAGAGGCGACGGAGATGAATCGTGTGCGATAGTAAATCACCGAGATTGAATGGGAATACAAATTTCCTTTGTCCTTCATACATGCGTTTTTTTATACGATGAACATAAACCCTCCTAATCACTGTGTTCAAATTTGACACTTTTCTGGGTTCATTTACAATATTTAGGGGATTATGTGCATTTTGTAGGCTTTAATGCACGTAATTCAAATTCAAACAATCAGTGCATGAAAGGGTGCACAAGAACGGTTTGGAAAAACCATACTCGTGGTATTTAACAATTTCTCAAGCCTTTTACAAGGAATGGGGCAGAGATTTCAATGGAATGCGTGGCAATAGTCAACCAAAAACGCGTCATTTACTGGGTTGTCAAATATAGAACAATGAAATATGTGCTTGAAAAACGTGACAGCTGGCATGGTGCCATGGTATGGCCTCATCGTGCCCTGGTTAAAAGCAGAGAAGGTTTGATTTATGTCGTCATGCACACCCTTCATAAATCGAACCATCACCGAGGAAGTTCAATGCTTTCGAGAGGGAAATAACCAAGACTGAAGGGGAATCCAAATTTATGTCCGAGTTTGTCATTTAGTTTTTTTCCAACGATCAACATACCGCCTCAAATGCAACATGTTCAAATTTGACATTTTTCCAAACTCATTTACCATATTTAGGGGATTATGTGCATTTTCTAGGCATTAATTATGCACATAATTCAAATTCAAACAATCGGTGCATGAAAAGGTGCAGAAGAACGGTCTGGAAAACCATGCTCGTGCTATTTAGTACATTCTCATGCCTTTTACAAGGAATGGGCAGATATTTCAAGGAAATGTGTGGTAATAGTCAACCATAAATGTGTCGTTTACTGGGTTAACAACTATAGAAAAATGAAATACATGCTTGGAAAACATGACGCCTGGTGTGGTGCCATGGTATGACCTCACCGTGCCCTAGTAAAAATGTCGTCATGCACGCCTTTCACAAAACGAATCACCACCGAGGAAGTTTCATGGTTTCGAGGGGGAAATCACAAAGATTGAAGGGGATCCAAATTTCCTTTGTCCTTTGTCCACGAGTTTTTTTTCTACGATGAACATACAACCTGCAAATCACCGTGTTCAAATTTGGCACTTTTCCGGGTTCATTTGCCATATTTAGGGAATTATATGCATTTCCTGGGCATTAATGCACATAATTCAAGTTCAAACAATCGGTGCGTGAAAGGGTCCACAAGAACGGCCTGGAAAACCATGCTCGTGCCATTTAGTAAATTCTCATGCCTTTTACAAGGAATAATGGACAGATATTTCGATGAAATGTGTGGCAATAGTCAACCACAAATGTTTGTTTGTTGGGTTTTCAACTATAGAAAAATGAAATAAATGCTTAAAAACATGATGCCTGGCATGGTGCCATGGTATGGCCTCACCATGCCCTTGTAAAAATTTGAGAAGGTTTGGCTTATGTCATCATGAACGCCCTTCATAAATCGAACCATCACCGAGGAAGTTCCATGCTTTCGAGAGGGAAATCCCCAAGATTGAAGGGGAATCCAAATTTTCGCCCTAGTTTGTCATTCTTTTTTTCCAATGATTAACATACCGCCTCAAATGCAATGTGTTCAAATTTGACATTTTCCCGGGCTCATTTACCATATTTAGGGGATTATTTGCATTTTCTAGGCATTAATGGACATAATTCAAATTCGAACAATCGGCGCATGAAAAGGTGCACAAGAATGGTCTGGAAAACCATGCTCATGTTATTTAGTACATTCTCATGCCTTTTACAAGGAATGGGCAAATATTTCAAGGAAATGTGTGGCAATAGTCAACCATAAACGTGTCATTTACTCAGTTAACAACTATACAAAAAATGAAACAAATGGTTGGAAAACATGATGCCTGGCGTGGTGCCATGGTATGGCCTCACCATGCCCTGGTAAAATTTGGAGAATGTTTTCCTTATGTCGTGATGCACGTCTTTCATAAATCAGACCATCACCGAGGAAGTTTCATGGTTTCGAGGGGGAAATCACCAAGATTGAAGGGGGTCCAAATTTCCTTTGTCCTTTATCCACAAGTTTTTTTCTACGATGAACATACAACCTGCAAATCACCGTGTTCAAATTTGCCACTTTTTCGGGTTCATTTGCCATATTTAGGGGATTATGTGCATTTCCTAGGCATTAATGCACATAATTCAAGTTCAAACAATCGGTGCATGAAAGGGTCCACAAGAACGGCCTAGAAAATCATGCTCGTGCCATTTAGTAAATTCTCATGCCTTTTACAAGAAATGGACAGATATTTCGATGAAATGTGTGGCAATAGTCAACCACAAATGTTTGTTTGTTGGGTTTTCAACTATAGAAAAAATGAAATAAATGCTTAAAAAACATGACGCCTGGCATGGTGCCATGGTATGACCTCACCATGCCCTAGTAAAAATTTGAGAAGGTTTGGCTTATGTCGTCATGCACGCCCTTCATAAATCGAACCATCACCGATGAAGTTCCATGCTTTCGAGAGGGAAATCCCCAAGATTGAAGGGGAATTCAAATTTTCTTCGTTCTTTGCCATGGAGCTTTTTTATACGAAGTACACCCTGCAAATCACTGTGTTCAAATTTGGCATTTTTCCAGGCTCATTTACCATATTTAGGGGATTATGTGCATTTTCTAGGCATTTAGCGCATATAAATCCAATTCAGCTACAGCTGCACGGGTGTGATGTGAGGGACATGGATTGTCGTTCGATCGCGGCCCATCCTACGGTGCACACACGCGATCCGCGTGGCTGGGGTTCTGACCAATCATAACGCAACACACAATAGGCTCAGTGCACACTGTTTCCGGAAGCGACGGCGATGAACCGTGTGCGATAATGAACGAGCAATATTGTAAGGGAAGCCAAATTTCTGTTGTCGTTTGTCGTTGAGCTCTTGAATACCACGGCACTATACGGCTAGCCGGCCCCTCCGTCCCAGTGCTCTCTCCAGGTGTCGTGCATGGTACCGCGACGCACAGTAACTGGTAAGGAAGTGATGGCATCCCGCTGCGCCGCGTTCCTCGCCGCCCGCGACCGCACACATGGTAAGGAAGCGATGGAATCTCACCGCTCCGAGTTCATCGCCACCAGCGGCCAGACAGTTACATGGGCGGACTTTGAGACTGCCGTGGCCGAATGGGTGGTGGATCTAGAGGCGGCCAAAGCCGCACAGAAGGAGCAGAAAAGGCAGAAAGCAGTCAAGAAAAGAGAGTCCCGCCACCGCAAGAAAAAAGAGGCCGCACGCCATGGTGAGGAGAGCTTGGCGGAGATCGAAGCACGGTGGGTTGCCGCCTACAAGGCCGGGAAGGAGAACGTCGACGTCTGGCCAGCATGCCCCGATGGCAGCATGTGAGAAGTAGTTTAAGTTTGTAGTATTAGAGAAAATTACCAGTAGTACTTTAAGTTTGTAGTATTAGCATACAATGTCGGTAAGAGCATCCTTTGAGGGCATTGAGCGTTGATTAGCATGTGTGCCCGTGTGCGTTTTTTGCGTTAATCATTAGAAGATCACAAAACACATGGTTTCTATGCCGTACCCATCTGTGTTTTTTGCGTTAATGACCCATAAGTCAATTACATGTGCGATGTTTCCAGGCATACCATTGACCGGCAAAAATCAAGTACACGTGTAAATTTTTTTGTAGACAGGATCTGCCAACTTTCTTTTTTCTCGCACACGAGTATTTTACGTGCTTCGTCTGTGTTGTGTGTTTCCCCCGCCCAAGTTTCAAGTTTCGCACCGAAATTTTCTTTAGGCGCGCGATTTTAGAATTTATTCCTCCAACCACATCCCCTTCCCCTCAGTATCCCCCCTCCCTCGTGCCTCCCCCTACTGACATCTCAAACCTCCGCCGCTGCAACCACATCTACGTTCTGATCGGATCCAGTCAGGTAACCCATCGATCTCTATCACGTCCCCGGCCTGATTGCTTAAATGGCGCCTTGAAACATCCTCATGCCTCCAAATCCCCCCAGGAGGTTATGGCGGTCCATGGCGCGATGGCCAATGTGTGTGTTGACCCAGAGGAACACCTCGCCTCTGCCGCCGCCACCGACATGGTGCAGGCTCTGGCCCAGATGAAGTCCCCCAACGACTACCCCCCAGGACTTAACAGGTAAGATCTAACAAGCTAAATCTAACCAATACCACTTGCAATGGCTATGATTTGTAAAGTTGATGTATTAAGCATTTGCATGCCTTGTTTATTTCAGTACTGCACACTGTGTGATGTGATAACCCACAAGTATAGGGGATCGCAACAATTTTTGAGGGTAGAGTATGCAACCCAAATTTATTGATTCGACACAAGGGGAGCCAAAGAATATTCTTAAGTATTAGCAGCTGAGTTGTCAATTCAACCACACCTGGAAACTTAATATCTGCAGCAAGGTATTTAGTAGCAAAGTAATATGATAGTAGTGGTAATGGTAGCAAAGGTAATATTTTTGGTTTTATAGTGATTGTAACAGTAGCAACGGAAAAGTAAATAAGCGAAGAACAATATGTGAAAAGCTCGTAGGCAATGGATTAGTGATGGATAATTATGTCGAATGCAATTCCTCATGCAATAGTTATAACATAGGGTGACACAGAACTAGCTCCAGTTCATCAATGTAATGTAGGCATGTATTCTGAATATAGTCATACATGCTTATGGAAAATAACTTGCATGACATCCTTTGTCCTACCCTCCCGTGGCAGCGGGGTCCTATTGGAAACTAAGGGATATTAAGGCCTCCTTTTAATAGAGTACCAGACCAAAGCATTAACACATAGTGAATACATGAACTCCTCAAACTACGGTCATCATTGGTAAGTATCCCGATTATTGTCGCTTCGGGGTTAACGGATAATAACACATAATAGGTGACTATAGACTTGCAAGATAGGATCACAAACTCACATATATTCATGAAAACATAATAGGTTCAGATCTGAAATCATGGCACTCGGGCCCTACTGACAAGCATTAAGCATAGCAAAGTCATAGCAACATCAATCTCAGAACATAGTGGATACTAGGGATCAAACCCTAACAAAACTAACTCGATTACATGATAAATCTCATCCAACCCATCACCGTCCAGCAAGCCTACGATGGAATTACTCACGCACGGCGGTGAGCATCATGAAATTGGTGATGGAGGAAGGTTGATGATGATGATGGCAATGGATTCCCCTCTCCGGAGCCCCGAACGGACTCCAGATCAGCCCTCTCGAGAGAGTTTAGGGCTTGGCGGCGGCTCCGTATCATAAAACGCGATGAATCCTTCTCTCTTATTTTTTTCCCGAACACGAATATATGGAGTCAAGATGGACGTCGGTGGAGCATCAGGGGGCCCACATGGCAGAGGGGCGCTCCGAGGGGGTAGGCGCGCCCAGGGGGTAGGCGCGCCCCCACCCTCGTGGACAGGGTGTGGGCCCCCTAACATGGATCTTTTTGCCAGTACTTTTTATATATTCCAAAAATAATCTCCGTTGATTTTCAGGTCATTCGGAGAACTTCTATTTCTGCACAAAAATAACACCATTGCAATTCTCCTGAAAATAACGTCAGTCCGGGTTAGTTCCATTCAAATCATGCAAGTTAGAGTCCAAAACAAGGGCAAAAGTGTTTGGAAAAGTAGATACAACAGAGACGTACCAACTCCCCCAAGCTTAAACCTTTGCTTGTCATCAAGCAATTCAGTTGATAAACTGAAAGTGATAAAGAAAAACTTTTACAAACTTAGTTTGCTCTTGTTGTTGTAAATATGTAAAGCCAGCATTCAAGTTTTCAGCAAAGATTATGAATTAACCATATTCACAATAACACTTGGGTCTCATGTTTACTCATATCAATGGAAATAGCGAGCAATAAAAGTAAATCTCGGATGAAAACACTTTCTCAAAACAATCATAATATGATATAACAAGATGGTATCTCGCTAGCCCTTTGTGAGACCGCAAAACATAAATACAGAGCACCTTTAAAGATCAAGGGCTGACTAGACAATGTAATTCATGGTAAAAGAGATCGAGTCAAGTCATACTCAATGTAAACTAACAATAATACATGAAAATGACAGCGGTGCTCTCCAACTGGTGCTTTTTAATAAGAGGATGATGACTCAATATAAAAGTAAATAGATAAGCCCTTCTCAGAGGGAAGCAGGGATTTGTAGAGGTGCCAGAGCTCGATTTTAAAATAGAGATGAATAGTATTTTGAGCGGTATACTTTCATTGTCAACATAACAACCGAGAGATCTCGATATCTTCCATGCTACACACATTATAGGCGGTTCCCAAGCAGAATGGTAAAGTTTATACTCCCCCACCACCAACAAGCATCAATCCATGGCTTGCCCGAAAAATGGGTGCCTCCAACTAACAACAATCCTGGGGGAGTTTTGTTTGCAATTATTTTGATTTGATTTGAGCATGGGACTGGGCATCCCGGTTACCAACCATTTCTCGTGAGTGAGGAGCGGAGTCCACTCCTCTTGAGAATAACCCGCCTAGCATGGAAGATACATACAGCCCTAGTTGATACATGAGCTATTCCAGCATACAAAATAGAATGTTTATTTGAAGGTTTAGAGTTTGACACATAAAATTTACTTGGAACGGCAGGTAGATACCGCATATAGGAAGGTATGGTGGACTCGTATGGAATAACTTTTGGGGTTTATGGAGTTGGATGCACAAGCAGTATTCCCGCTTAGTACAAGTGAAGGCTAGCAAGAGACTGGGAAGTGACCAGCTAGAGAGCGACAACAGTCATGAACATGTATTAAAATTAATCAACACTGAATGCAAGCATGAGTAGGATATAATTCACCATGAACATAAATATCGTGGAGGCTATGTTGATTTTGTTTCAAGTACATGCGTGAACATGTGCCAAGTCAAGCCACTCGAATCGTTCAAAGGAGGATACCACCCTATCATACTACATCACAACCATTTTTATAGCATGTTGGCACGCAAGGTAAAGCATTATAAACTACTAGCAAATTAAGCATGGCATGAGTAACTATAATCTCTAATTGTCATTGCAAACATGTTTCATTCATAATAAGTTGAATCAGGAATGATGAACTAATCATATTTATAAAAACAAAAGAGGTCGAGTTCATACCCGCTTTTCTCATCTCAATCAGTTCATCATATATCGTCATTATTGCCTTTCACTTACACGACCGAACGGTGTGGATAATAATAATAGTGCATGTGCATTGGACTAAGCTGGAATCTGCAAGCATTCAATTCAAGAGAGAAGACTAGGTAATATGGGCTCCCTATTATATCAACAATAATGCATATGAGAGCTACTCAACATTTTCATCGTGGTCTTCTCCTCTCGACCCCCAAAGGAAAGAAATAAAACAAACTATTTACACGGGAAAGCTCCCAACAAGCAAAAGAAGAACGAGAAATCTTTTTGGGTTTTCTTTTTGATTACTACTACTACACGCATGAAAAGTAAACTAGTTAAGAGCTACAACTAATTTGGCCTAAGTTGGTCTATGCCCATGGATCAAAGATGCTCTCTCCGGTGTACTGAGGAGGATCCTCAGGCTGCCACTGGTTGGCGATCTCCTCTGGATTCCACCGATAAACAGACTGACGATGAGGATCAAGTGGTGGCTCCGGCTCGTGCTCTAGAGCTGACGTCAGGCTCTGGTAGGCATGAATGGCCTCCGGCAGAACAAGGTACATGCCTAAAAATATGTTGAACAAAGAGGGCGCGGGAAAGGTAATAAACTCACAATATTTTTTGTTAAATATCAATTTATATTTGAGTGTCTTCTTCTTATCCTTGATACGTATCCGTCGTACTACTTTTCCAAACACTTTTGCCCTTGTTTTGGACTCTAACTTGCATGATTTGAATGGAACTAACCCGGACTGACGCTGTTTTCAGCAGAATTGCCATGGTGTTATTTATGTGCAGAAACAAAAGTTCTCGGAATGACCTGAAACTCCACGGAGATTATTTTTGGAAATAATAAAAAATACTGGCAAAGAATCAAGGCCAGGGGGCCCACACCCTCGCCACGAGGGTGTGGGGCACGCCTGCCCCCTAGGCGCGCCCCCTACCTCGTGGGCCCCCTGGAGCTCCTCCGACCTCAACTCCAACTCTATATATTTGAGTTCAGAGAGAGAAAAATAAAGAAGAAGGATTTATCGCGTTTTACGATATGGAGCCGCCGCCAAGCCCTAAACTCTCTCGGGAGAGCTGATCTGGAGTCCGTTCGGGGCTCCGGAGAGGGGAATTCATCGCCATCGTCATCATCAACCATCCTCCATCAACAATTTCATGATGCTCACCGCCGTGCGTGAGTAATTCCATCATAGGATTGCTGGACGGTGATGGGTTAGATGAGATTTATCATGTAATCAAGTTAGTTTGTTAGGGTTTGATCCCTAGTATCCACTATGTTCTGAGATTGATGTTGCTATGACTTTGCTATGCTTAATGCATATCACTAGGGCCCGAGTGCCATGATTTCAGATCTGAACCTATTATGTTTTCATCAATATATGAGAGTTCTTGATCCTATCTTGCAAGTCTATACTCACCTACTATGTGTTATGATCCGGCAACCCCGAAGTGACAATAATCGGGACCACTCCCGGTGATGACCGTAGTTTCAGGAGTTCATTTATTCACTATGTGTTAATGCTTTGGTTCGGTACTCCATTAAAAGGAGGCCTTAATATCCCTTAGTTTCCACTAGGACCCCGCTGCCACGGGAGGGTAGGACAAAAGATGTCATGCATGTTCTTTTCCATAAGCACGTATGACTATATTCGGAATACATGCCTACATTACATTGATGAATTGGAGCAAGTTCTGTGTCACCCTAGGTTATGACTGTTACATGATGAACCACATCCGGCATAATTCTCTATCACCGATCCATTGCCTACGAGCTTTCCATATATTGTATTCGCTTATTTACTTTTCCATTGCTATTGTTATCATCACTACAAAACACCAAAAACATTACTTTTGCTATCGTTACCTTTTGCTACCTTTACGACTACTATCATATTACTTTTCTACTAAACACTTTGCTGCAAATATTAAGTTATCCAGGTGTGGTTGAATTGACAACTCAGCTACTAATACCTGAGAATATTCTTTGGCTCCCCTTGTGTCGAATCAATAAATTTGGGTTGAATACTCTACCCTCGAAAACTGTTGCGATCCCCTATACTTGTGGGTTATCAAGACTATTTTCTGGCGCCGCTGTCGGGGAGCATAGCTCTATTCTTTGAGTCACTTGGGATTTATATCTGCTTATCATTATTAAGAACTTGAGAGATCCAAAAACCAAGAATTATCCCTCAACTACGAGGGGAGGTAAGGAACTGCAATCTAGCTCTGCATTTGATTCACCTTCTGTTTTGAGTAAGCTTGCGATACCTAGACCTGCTTCTGCTCTTAATTCTGATATGTCGCATATTATTGATGATGCCACTTCTGCTATGCATGATACTTATGGTGAAACTACTTCTATGCTTTATACTACTGTGCCACTTGGTGAATTTCTTGATGAACAACTTGCTAGGGCTAGAGAGAATGAAATTATTGAAACTGATAATATTGATGAAAGTGATCAAGAAGGCTCTCCTAATAAATATGCATTACCTATTATGCCTGACGGCTATGTTATGGATGAAGAAACTAAAAGAGACTTTTTTGCTTGCAATGATAGAAGTGATCTTAAGAAATTATTAGCCAAGCTTAAACAAAAAACTCTGAATGCTAGAATGAAATATGATCCTGCTTATGCTACTTCACCTATCTTTGTTGCTTATAAGGATTATGAATTCTCTATCGATCCTGATAGAATTACATTGGTTGAATCTAATCCTTTTTATGGGTATGAATCTGAAACTTTTGTGGCACATCTTACTAAATTAAATGATATAGCCACCCTGTTCACTAATGATGAGAGAACTCGCTACTTTTATATCCTTAAAATATTTCTGTTCTCATTAAAGGGTGATGCTAAGATATGGTTTAATTCTCTTGATCCTGGTTGTGTGCGTAGTCCCCAGGATATGATTTATTACTTCTCTGCTAAATATTTCCCTGCTCATAAGAAACAAGCTGCCTTAAGGGATATATATAATTTTGTGCAAATTGAAGAAGAGAGTCTCCCACAAGCTTGGGGGAGGCTTCTCCAATTACTTAATGCTTTGCCTGATCATCCTGTTAAGAAAAATGAAATACTTGATATCTTTTATAATGGACTAACCGATGCTTCCAGAGATTACCTAGATAGTTATGCTGGTTCTGTTTTCAGGGAAAGAACATCGGATGAAGCTGGAATTTTATTGAATAATATGTTGACAAATGAAAATAATTGGACACTTCCGGAGCCAACTCCTGAGCCTATTCCTAAACCAACTCCAAAGAAAAGGGGTGTTCTATTTCTCAGTCCTGGAGATATGCAAGAGGCAAAGAAATCCATGAAAGTAAAGGGTATTAAAGCTGAAGATGTTAAGAATTTACCTCCTATTGAAGAAATACATGGTCTTAATTTACCGCCTGTTGAAGAAATATATGGTTTTAATCCATCACCTATTGAAGAAACGCGTGGTCTTGATAACCCGACACAGGTAGTAAAGGTAAATTCTCTCTATAGATATGATAAAGCTGAAATCCCTCCTACTAAGTTTGCGAGCCAATGTTTGGAAGAGTTTTATAACTTTATGGTTAAGCATGAAGACTTCAATTCTTACTTTGGTAGACAATTGAAACAAAATGCTTATATGATTGAACACTTGGGTGATTATATGTATAGAGTTAAAGGTGGACTTAAACTCATTAGTAAACATGCTTCTATGGTTACCACTCAAGTAGAACAACTACTTAAAGCTCAAAATGATTTTCTCAATGAATTAAATAGTAAGAATAATGACTATGCTGTTAGAGTGGCTACTAGACTGGTAAGATCACTCAGGAACCTTTGTATCCTGAAGGCCACCCTAAGAGAATTGAGCAAGATTCTCAGAGAAATAATATAGATGCACCTAGTCCTTCTAAAAGGAAGAAAAAGAAAAATGATAGGAATTTGCATGCTTCTAGTGAACCTGTTATCGACACACATGAGAATCCCAATGATATTTCTATTTCTGATGTTGAAACACAATCTGGTAATGAACATGAAACTAGTGATCATGTTAATGATGATGTTCATGTTGATGCTCAACCTATTAATGATAATGATGTAGAAGCTGAACCTGCTGTTGATCTTGATAACCCACAATCAAAGAATCAACGTTATGATAAGAGGGACTTTGTTGCTAGGAAGCACGGTAAGGAAAGAGAACCTTGGGTTCAGATACCCATGCCTTTTCCTCCCAAACCATCCAACAAAAAGGATGATGAGGATTTTGAGCACTTTGCTGAAATGATTAGACCTATATTTTTGCGTATGCGATTAACTGATATGCTCAAAATGAATCCTTATGCTAAGTATATGAAATATATTGTTACTAATAAAAGAAAGATACCAGAAGATGGAATTTCCACCATGCTTGATAATTATAGTTTTAAGGGTGGAATACCTAAGAAACTAGGAGATCCAGGAGTACCAACTATACCATGCTCCATTAAAAGAAACTATGTTAAAACTGCTTTATGTGATCTCGGAGCTGGTGTTAGTGTTATGCCTCTCTCTTTATATCGTAGACTTAATTTGAATAAGTTGACACCTACTGAAATATCTTTGCAAATGGCTAATAAGTCAAGAAGAAATATGATATTCTTATTGTTGGGAATGTGCATATCCCCGTTGAGGTAACCTAGTGTTATTCGAAAATTCTCCGGTTCCATGTTATTCGAATGAGTTCGTTAACAAGACCTGATCAACCTTGTTAGTGGATTCCTTTTGATGAGCATGAGATGGATGAATTTAGAAAACACAACTCCCTGTACCCTCTTTTTACTTTCTGTTATTTATATTAAAGAAAGCAAAAATAGTAATTTTGTCTGTTTTCTGATTATCCGTGCAATAAAAAAATACCCCGAAAATAAAAGTTCTCCAAATGCCCTGAAATTTAAATATGATTTTTTTCTGGAATATTTGAGAATATCTGGCACTGAGAACACAACAGGGGGAGCAAGCACCTGGCCACGAGGGTCCACGACGTGCCCACCCCCCTGGGCGTGCCCCCTGCCTGATGGGCCCACGGTGGCTCCCCTCCAGTTATTCCTGCACCCACACAATTCTTCTTCCTCCCAAAAAATCACCATCCAGCTCAAGCACGAGTTCTAGCTCATTTTGCTGCGATTTTCGATCTCCTTGCTCAAAGCACCTGTCGCAAAACTGCTTTGGGGGATTGTTCCTTGGTATATGACTCCTCCATTGGTCCAATTAGTTTTTGTTCTAGTGCTCTATTCATTGCAAATTTGTGCTGCCTAGGTGACCATGTTCTTGAGCTTGCATGTCAAATTTATATGGTTCCAAGTAGTTCTAATGCATGATATAGGCTCTATGCACTTATAGGAGTAGTTGCTATCCATTTTGTTGAGTTTGGTTTACTTTTATTTGAAGTTACTAAAAATTTCAGAAATTTTTCAGAAGAAGAAATATGTTTAGGAAAATGTACCAAGGTGGTTCTTCAAGGAAGCAAGGATCCAGGCTTGCAATGTGTGATGCTGATGATGAGCCACCAAGGGACGCTCCAGTGCGGCCTTGTGAATGGCCTTCAGAGGACTTCATGGATCGATCAGGAATTAAGGAAGAATTTAACGCATATTTGTGTAACGCTGATCTTATGAGCTTTGAGGCGGAAAAGTGTCGTCAGTACCACTATCTCACTAGTTCCTTTGTGAGGAGGTTTAAATTTTCTTCTTCACACAATTCTCAAACTGTCCTGTTTGATCTATATGAAAATTCTTATACTATGGACTTAGAGGATTTAACCAGTACTTGCAAACTTCCACAATGGGGTAGTACTAGGGAACCTCGCAAATCTGAGTTTAGAGATTTTCTTGCTAGTATAACTGTGGGGGAATCTGGAGATATAACACAAGCTACCATAGGGAGCATTCATTTTCCTGCTATACATTATTTTGCTCTCTTCATAGGTAGGTGCATAAATGGTAAGGATGAAGCATGTCACATGTGTGT
The DNA here is from genome assembly GCF_018294505.1 of Triticum aestivum. Lineage (NCBI taxonomy): Eukaryota > Viridiplantae > Streptophyta > Magnoliopsida > Poales > Poaceae > Triticum > Triticum aestivum. The sequence continues at coordinate 87,990,455 of NC_057794.1, read as the reverse complement.
CTTTGACCTCAGTGTTCTCAAGAGTGCTGTATTAGGAGATAAACATTATAATTTGGGAGCCATTGTTGCACGTAGGTTGCATAATAATAGTTTAATGGAGATTTCTTTGGTGGAATTTATGCAACCTGTCTAGCTAATTTTCTTGATACACCCATACGTGGGTATGATATTGAGTTGCCTCCTGTTTATTTAGATTATGAGGCTATGGTTCGTCATCATTTTGTTGAGAGGAACGATCAGTTCCTCCAGTATCGATGAATCTTTGATAGACGACGCACCTATCACGTCGCTCTCCCTGCTTCTACTTTCTTTGACTTTCAGACAAAAGGGAGATATTTTATAACCAGAGAGGAGGCGGAAGAGTATAAGAGGAGGGCTGAGATAGCTCGCCTCCAAGCTGCAGCCCATGATGCAATGACTGCTGCAACTCAGTATGACCCCAACTACAACTTTGGATATCCGCCAGGCCAGCCGTGGCACTAGACCAACTTAGGCCAAAAGCCTAAGCTTGGGGGAGTACGTATTTCTCACCGACATTACATTCATGTTCACACACTCATTGCTAGATGTTGGTGCTCATACTTTTTCATTGTATCATCCATGCTAGTTTATTTCCTTTTTATGATTTCTTCTTGTGTGTTTAATAAACCTTAAGAAAAACCAAAAAATTAGTTGTAGATTTTAGCTAGCTTTAATTTCCATGCATGTAGTAGTAATTAAAAAGAAAACCCAAAAAGATTTCATGTTCTTCTTTTTCTTGTTGGGAGCTTTCCCGTGTAAATAGTTTTATTTCTTTTCTTTTCTTTGGGGGTCGATAGGAGAAGACCATAATTAAATTGTTAGAGTGGCTCTTATATGCATTATTGTTGATCTAACAAAGAGTCCATATTGCCTTGTCTTCTCCTGTTTATTGAATGCTTATAGATTCCACCTTAATCCAATGCACGCACACTATTATTATTATCCACATCGTTCGATCGTGCAAGTGAAAGGCAATAATGATGATTATATGATGAACTTATTGAGACGAGAAAAGCTGGTATGAACTCGACCTCTCTTGTTTTTGTAAATATGATTAGTTCATCGTTCCTGATTCAGCCTATTATAAATAAACATGTTTGCAATGACAATTAGAGATTATGGTTGCTTATGCCATGCTTAATTATCTAGGAGCTTATAATGGTTTACCTTGCGTGCCAACATGCTATTAAAATGGTTGTGATGTGGTATGATAGGGTGGTATCCTCTTGTGAATGATTCGTGTGGCTTGACTTGGCACATCTTCACGCATGTAGTTGAAACAAAATCAACATAGCCTCTATGATATTTATGTTCATGTTGCATTATATCCTACTCATGCTTGCATTCGGTGTTGATTAATTTTAATGCATGTTCATGACTATTGTCGCTCTCTAGCTGGTCGCTTCCCAGTCTTTTTCTAGCCTTCACCTGTACTAAGCGGGAATACTGCTTGTGCATCCAATCCCATAAACCCCAAATTTATTCCATATGAGTCCACCGTACCTACCTACATACTGTATCTACCTATCGTTCCAAGTAAATTTGTATGTGCCAAACTCTAAACCTTCAAATAAACATTCTGTTTTGTATGCTCGAATAGCTCATGTATCAACTAGGGCTGTCTGTATCTTCCATGTTAGGCGGGTTATTCTCAAGAGGAGTGGACTCCGCTCCTCACTCACGAGGAAATGGCTGGTCACCGGGATGCCCAGTCCCATGCTTTATGCAAATAAAATCAAAATAATTGCAAACAAAACTCCCCCAGGACTGTCGTTAGTTGGAGGTACTCGTTGTTTCGAGCAAGCCATGGATTGATGCTTGTTGGTGGAGGGGGGGGGGGGGTATAAACTTTACCATTCTATTTGGGAACCGCCTATAATGTGTGTAGCATGGAAGATATCGCCATCTCCTGGTTGTTATGTTGACAATCAAAGTATACCACTCAAAATAGTATCCATCTCTATTTCAAAACCGAGCTCTGGCACCTCTACAAATCCCTGCTTCCCTCTGCGAAGGGCCTATCTATTTACTTTTATGTTGAGCCATCATCCTCTTATTAAAAAGCACCAATTGGAGAGCACCACTGTCATTTGCATTCATTATTGTTAGTTTACATTGAGTATGACTTGACTGGATCTCTTTTACCATGAATTACAATGTCTAGTCAGTCCTTGATCTTTAAAGGTGCTCTGCATTTATGTTTTGTGGCCTCAGAAAGGGCTAGCGAGATACCATCTTGTTATATCATATTATGATTGTTTTGAGAAAGTGTTGTCATCCGAAATTTATTATTACTGCTCGCTAGTTAATTATCCCATTGATATGAGTAAACATGAGACCTAAGAGTTATTGTGAATATGGTTAGTTCATAATCTTTGCTGAAAACTTGAATGTTGGCTTTACATATTTCACACCAACAAGAGCAAACAGAGTTTGTAAAAGTTTTTCGTTATCACTTTCAGTTTGTCAACTGAATTGCTTGAGGACAAGCAAAGGTTTAAGCTTGGGGAAGTTGATACGTCTCTGTTGTATCTACTTTTCTAAACACTTTTGCCCTTGTTTTGGACTCTAACTTGCATGATTTGAATGGAACTAACCCGGACTGATGTTGTTTTCAGTAGAATTGTCATGGTGTTATTTATGTGCAGAAACAAAAGTTCTCAGAATGACCTGAAACTCCACGGAGATTATTTTTGGAAATAATAAAAAATACTAGCAAAGAATCAAGGCCAGGGGGCCCACACCCTAGCCACGAGTGTGGGGAGCGCGCCTGCCCCCCGGGCGTGCCCCCCTACCTCGTGGCCCCCATGGAGCTCCTCCGACCTCAACTCCAATTCTATATATTCGGTTCAGAGAGAAAAATAAGAAGGATTCATCGCGTTTTACGATACAGAGCCGTCGCCAAGCCCTAAACTCTGTCAGGAGGGTTGATCTGGAGTCCGTCCGGGGCTCCGGAGAGGGGAATCCGTCGCCATCTTCATCATCAACCATCCTCCATCACCAATTTCATGATGCTCAGCGCCGTGCGTGAGTAATTCCATCGTACGCATGCTGGACGGTGATGGGTTGGATGAGATTTATCATGTAATCAAGTTAGTTTTGTTAGGGTTTGATCCCTAGTATCCACTATGTTCTGAGATTGATGTTGCTATGACTTTGCTATGTTTAATGCTTGTCACTAGGGCCCGAGTGCCATGATTTCAGATCTGAACCCATTATGTTTTCATCAATATATGAGAGTTCTTGATCCTGTCTTGCAAGTCTATAGTCACCTACTATGTGTTATGATCCGGCAACCCCGAAGTGACAATAATCGGGACCACTCCCGGTAATGATCGTAGTTTCAGGAGTTCATGTATTCACTATGTGTTAATGCTTTGGTCTGGTACTCTATTAAAAGGAGGCCTTAATATCCCTTAGTTTCCACTAGGACCCCGCTGCCACGGGAGGGTAGGACAAAAGATGTCATGCAAGTTCTTTTCCATAAGCACGTATGACTATATTCAGAATACATGCCTACATTACATTGATGAATCGGAGCTAGTTCTATGTCACCCTAGGTTATGACTGTTACATGATGAACCACATCCGGCATAATTCACTATCACCGATCCATTTCCTACAAGCTTTCCATATATTGTATTCGCTTATTTAGTTTTCCGTTGCTATTGTTATCATCACTACAAAACACCAAAAATATTACTTTTGCTATCGTTACCTTTTGCTACCGTTACCACTACTATCATATTACTTTGCTACTAAACACTTTGCTGCAGATATTAAGTTATCCAGGTGTGGTTGAATTGACAACTCAGCTGCTAATACTTGAGAATATTCTTTGGCTCCCCTTGTGTCGAATCAATTAATTTGGGTTGAATACACTACCCTCGAAAACTGTTGCGATCCCCTATACTTGTGGGTTATGAAGACTATTTTCTGGCGTCGTTACCGGGGAGCATAGCTCTACTCTTTGAGTCACTTGGGATTTGTATCTGCTTATGATTATGAAGAACTTGAGAGATCCAAAATCCAAGATTTATCCCTCAACTACAAGGAGAGTTAAGGAACTGTCATCTAGCTCTGCACTCGATTCACCTTCTGTTTTGAGTAAGCTTGCGACACCTAGACCTACTTCTGCTATTAATTCTGATATGTCGCATATTATTGATGATGCCACTTCTGCTATGCATGATACTTATGATGAAACTACTTCTATGCTTGATACTACTGTTCCACTTGGTGAATATCTTGATGAGCAACTTGTTAGGGCTAGTGAGAATGAAAATTTTGAAACTTATAATGTTGATGAAAGTGATCATGAAGGCTCTCCTAATAAATACGAATTACCTATTGTGCCTGAGGGCTATGTTATGGATGAAGAAACTAAAAGAGACTTTCTTGCTTGCAATGATAGAAGTGATCTTAATAAATTATTAGCCAAGCTTAAACAAAAAACTCTGAATGCTAGAATGAAACATGATCCTGCTTATGCTACTTCACCTATCTTTGTTACTTATAAGGATTATGAATTCTCTATTGACCCTGATATAATTACTTTGGTTGAATCTAATCCTTTTTATGGTTATGAATCTGAAACTGTTGTGGCACATCTTACTAAATTAAATGATATAGCCACCCTGTTCACTAATGATGAGAGAACTCGCTGCTTTTATATCCTTAAAATATTTCCGTTCTCATTAAAGGGTGATGCTAAGATATGGTTTAATTCTCTTGATCTTGGTTGTGTGCGTAGTCCCCAGGATATGATTTATTACTTCTCTGCTAAATATTTCCCTGCTCATAAGAAACAAGCTGCCTTAAGGGATATATATATAATTTTGTGAAAATTGAAGAGGAGAGTCTCCCACAAGCTTGGGGGAGGCTTCTCCAATTACTTAATGCTTTGCCTGATCATCCTCTTAAGAAAAATAAAATACTTGATATCTTTTATAATGGACTAACCGATGCTTCTAGAGATTACCTAGATAGTTGTGCTGGTTATGTTTTCAGGGAAAGAACACCGGATGAAGCTGGAATTTTATTGAATAATATGTTGACAAATGAAAATAATTGGACACTTCAGGAGCCAACTTGGAAGAACAGGGGTGTTCTATTTCTCAGTCCTGAAGATATGCAAGAGGCAAAGAAATCCATGAAAGTAAAGGGTATTAAAGCTGAAGATGTTAAGAATTTACCTCCTATTGAAGAAATACATGGTCTTAATTTACCGCCTATTGAAGAAATATATGGTTTTAATCCATCACCTATTGAAGAAACACATGGTCTTGATAACCCGACATAGATAGTAAAGGTAAATTCTCTCTATAGATATGATAAATCTCAAATCCCTCCTACTAAGTTTGCTAGCCAATGTTTGGATGAGTTCGATAACTTTATGGTTAAGCAAGAAGACTTCAATTCTTACTTTGGTAGATAATTGAAACAAAATGCTTATATGATTGAACACTTGGGTGATTATATTTCTGGAGTTAAAGGTGAACTTAAACTCATTAGTAAACATGCTTCTATGGTTACCACTCAAGTAGAACAACTACTTAAAGCTCAAAATGATTTGCACAATGAATTAAATAGTAAGAATAATGACTATGCTATTAGAGTGGCTACTAGAACTGGTAAGATGACTTAGGAACCTTTATAACCTGAAGGCCACCCTAAGATAATTGAGCAAGATTCTCAGAGAAATAATATAGATGCACCTAGTCCTTCTAAAAGGAAGAAAAAGAAAAATGATAGGAATTTGCATGCTTCTAGTGAACCTGTTATCGACACACATGAGAATCCCAATGATATTTCTATTTCTGATGCTGAAACACAATCTGTAATGAACATGAAACTAGTGATAATGTTAATGATGATGTTAATGTTGATGCTCAACCTAGTAATGATAATGATGTAGAAGCTGAACCTGCTGTTGATCTTGATAACCCACAATCAAAGAATCAACATTATGATAAGATAGACTATGTTGCTAGGAAGCACGGTAAGGAAAGAGAACCTTGGTGTAACACCCTCGATGCGGCTATATCTCCCACGTGTTGAAGCACGACTTAGAGGCATAACCGCATTGAAAGCAATGTTGCAAGTGAGGTAATCTTCACAACAACCCATGTAAATAAATAAACGGGAAAGGTACATAGTTGGCTTACAATTGCCACTTCACACAATACATGAATATAACATTACATTCATCCAAATACACTCAAGGTCCGACTACGGAACCAAAATAAAAGAAGACTACCCCAAATGCTACATAGATCCCCAATCGTCCCAACCGGGCTCCACTACTGATCAACTGGAAACAGAACAACATAACAAACACGATCTTCATCGAGCTCCTCCTTGAGCTCGGTTGCGTCACCTGCACGATATCATCGGCACCTGCAGACTGGTTTTGGAAGTAACTGTGAGTCACGGGGACTCAGCATTCTCACACCCTCGCGATCAAGACTATTTAAGCTTATGGGTAAGGTAAAGGTATGAGGTGGAGCTGCAGCAAGCGACTAGCATATATGGTGGCTACCTTACGCAAATGAGAGCGAGAAGAGAAGGCAAAGCACGTTCGAGAAACTATGATCAAGAAGTGATCCTAGAACAACTTACGTCAAACATAACTCCAACACCGTGTTCACTTCCCGGACTCCGCCGAGAAGAGACCATCACGGTTACACACGTGGTTGATGTATTTTTAATTAAGATCAACTTTAGGTTTTCTACAACCGAACATTAAGAAATTCCCATCTGCCCATAACCGCGGGCACGGCTTTCGAAAGTTCAAATCCCTGCAGGGGAGTCCCAACTTAGCCCATCACAAGCTCTCACGGACAATGAAGGATATTCCTTCTCCCAAGACAATCCGATCAGACTCGGCATCCAGGTTACAAGACATCTCGGCAATGGTAAAACAAGTCCAGCAACTCCGCTCGAATGTGCCGACAAATCCCGATAGGAGCTGCACATATCTCGTTCTCAGGGCATACTCAGATAGGTCAAGATATGAGTAAAACCAACCCTCGAGTTTCCCCGAGGTGGCCCCGCAGGCTACCCAGTTCGGACCAACACTCAGAGGAGCACTGGCCCGGGGGGATTTAAATAAAGATGACCCTCAGACTCCGGAAACCCAAGGGAAAAAGAGGCTAGGTGGTGAATGGTAAAACCAAGGTTGGGCATTGCTGGAGGACTTTTATTCAAGGCGAACTGTCAAGGGATTCCCATTATAACCCAACCGCGTAAGGAACACAAAATCCGGGAACATAACACCGATATGACGGAAACTAGGGCGGCAAGAGTGGAACAAAACACCAGGCATAAGGCCGAGTCTTCCACCCTTTACCAAGTATATAGGTGCATTAATTAAGTAAGAGATATTGTGATATCCCAACAAATAATCATGTTCCAACAAGGAACAACATCTCCATGTTCCCACAAGGAACAAACTTCATCTTCACCTGCAACTAACAACGCTATAAGAGGGGCTGAGCAAAGCGGTAACATAGCCAAACAACGGTTTGCTAGGACAAGGTGGGTTAGAGGCTTGGCTTAACAATACGGGAGGCATGATAAGCAAGTGGTAGGTATCGCAGCATAGGCATAGCAAAAGAGCGAGCATCTAGCAAGCAAAGATAGAAGTGATTTCGAGGGTATGGTCATCTTGCCTGAAATCCCGCAAAGAAGAAGAACGAGTCCATGAAGAAGATAAACGGACGTAGTCGAACGGGTCCTCACAAACGCGACGTTATCGGAACCAACCCGAAGAAGCAACACCGGAAAGAAGCACACAACATAGTAAACAACCAACACATGAACATGGCATGATATGCGGGATGCGGTATGGGATGCATATGCATAATTTGGAAAGGAATGATAGGAACTGGCCTCAACTTGGAAATCCAAGAGTACCACTGGAAAGAGGAGTTGATTTCGGTCTAAATCGATATAAAGATCACCGGAATCGGATGCACGGTTTGGAAATGGCAAGCAAAACAAATATGGCACCGGTCTGTGATAATCAGCAAGTGACCAACTAAATGCATCAAGAACAACATGTTACTGCACTATAACATAGCAAAAAAATACATGGCAGGGATCCAATCATGATGCTTGACAAAAGATGAACACTGAGCTACGGCTAAATCACTCATTAACATGTTCAAACAAGCATGTCAAAAGGGCAAAAGATAACATGTTTCAGACTTAGTGAAATTAACAGCATATCAGGAATTTATCATCAGGAAGCAATCTTTAGAGCATGAAAAATACATGCTACAGGAACATATCATGGCAAAGCAAGCCATGTCATGAAGCTACTCAAAGAATATAAAAACAGTCCCTTAGTGACCATAAGCCAAAAGGGATCAGAAAATACCATTGCAAGCATGTGAACATAGCAAAAACATAAACAGATTCAGACTTAGTGAAAAACTGGAGCATGCAAAACAGATTAACTAGTAGGCATTTTTACGAGCTCAATGCACTCACTACAAAGCATGGCATGATAATCTAAGCACACACCCAACAAGAAGACATGGCATAGAATCTAGACATGGCAAGAACAACAACATAGCAGGCACGGATCAACAACAACAAGCTTGGCAAAATTGCAAAACAAGTTAACAATCTGCCAGAAACATTTTATAACAAAAGTAGAGCTCGATTGACTCAAGCTAGGATGCTCCATAATTTCAAACAAAGACATTTATGGATAGAGCACCACAATATCTACAAAACATCCTTACTGATTATCCTCAAAAGAGGCACGGATCACTAGGAAACAACATGAACATATGGCATAAAAACAATAACAGGACAAGGACTTGGTGAAATTCTAAGTCCCTGAAAACAACATCATTGAGTAAGCTACTTTGCATGCTTGTGCTAGTCACCACAAAGATCACACAAATACAAGGCATACACCCCTATAAATATGGCATGGCATACATCAAAACACATGTAGAGCTCATGATCATAGCATGCACACATTAATCATGGCAAAAATGACAAAAGGCTATTTGCTAAAACAGATCTGACATAACCATCACATAGCCCTCTTCCAACAGCATTTCGAGCAACAAGATGAGCTCAAATGAAAATGATGCAATGAGATGAAATGATGTACTCGTCGAGACGAACATTTTGATATGCTGCACGCACGAATCAGAGCTATGGATGTAGAGTTATGGCATGTCAAATATAGCAAAAGATCTAGGGTTTGGAGAGGAAAAAGTCAACCGTCTTCTCAGATCTGGATCGGCCGGATCACTGTAGCAGGGTGCAGTGGCCGAGGTTCACCGGTGGTTGACCGGAACGGGGTGCGGTGGCCGGACTTGCCGAGGAGAGGAGGGCTCGCCGGGGCGCCGGGCGGCGGAGCTGCGGGGGAACCGGAGCGGGGCGGCGCCGTCCGGTGAGGAGGCGGCGGTGGCCGTCATCGACGCCGGTGAGGGACACGGCGGCCGGCGCGGTGGCCTGCGGTGTCGGGCGGAGGCGAGAGGACGAGGGCGGCGCGGGAGCTGACGGGCCAGAGAGGGCGGCGGCGCGCGCGGCCGGGCCGCGGGGCCTTTCCCTGGGCCAGGACGGGACGCTGCGGTGGGAGAGGACCGAGGGACACGTGGCACGAGATGAGTGGTGGCGGCGGTGTGTCCGGCGGCCGGCGGACATGTCCGGCCGCGCAGAGAGGAAATTTTAGGGTTTCGGGGGAGGAGACCGGGATTTGGAATGAGGGGTCTATATATAGGCGTAGAGGGAGCTAGGGAGCTCCAAATGAGGTGCGGTTTGCGGCCACGCGATCGTGATCGAATGACCGAGATGATGGAGGGGGTTTATGTGGGTTTTGGGGCCACTTTAGAAGGGTGTTGGGCTGCAACACACATGAGGCCTTTTCGGTCCCTCGGTTAACCGTTGGAGTATCAAACAAAGTCCAAATGGCACAAAACTTGGCAGGCGGTCTACCGGTAGTAAACCAAGGCCGCATAGCAAGTCTCGGCCCAACCTGAAAACATTTAACACCCGCACACGAAAAGAGGTAGAAAGGAACACCGGAGGACATAGGAGCGCCGGATTGCAAAACGGACAACGGGGAAAATGCTCGGATGCATGAGACGAACATGTATGCAAATGAAATGCACATGATGACATGATATGGAATGTATGACACGCAAGCAATGACAAAGCAACAACAGAGAATAACTAGAAGACACCTGGCACATCGGTCTCGGGGCGTTACAACACTCCACCACTGCGAGAGGATCTCATCCCAAGATCTAGAATGGCACCGGAGGGAAAACATAAGAGAAAGAGGAGAGGTAAAGATAAGTTGCTTCTTTGACAAATGAGTGAAACCAAAGAACCTTGCGAGGTAGAACAAATAGAAAGACAGAATACAATGAAGATGAACAAAGTTGAAACACTCCGTTAGAAAAGAGGAACATGGAACTGAAGGAAATATGCCCTAGAGGCAATAATAAAGTTATTATTTATTTCCTTATACCATGATAAATGTTTATTATTCATGCTAGAATTGTATTAACCAGAAACATAATACATGTGTGTGAATACATAGACAAACAATATGTCACTAGTATGCCTCTACTTGACTAGCTCGTTGAATCAAAGATGGTTAAGTTTCCTAGCCATAGACGTGAGTTGTCATTTGATTAACGGGATCACATCATTAGAGAATGATGTGATTGACTTGACCCATTCTGTTAGCATAGCACTTGATCGTTTAGTTTGTTGCTATTGCTTTCTTCAGGACTTATACATGTTCTTATGAATATGAGATTATGCAACTCCCGTTTACCGGAGGAACACTTTGTGTGCTACCAAACTTCACAACGTAACTGGGTGATTATAAAGGTGCTCTACATGTGTCTCCGAAGGTATTTGTTGGGTTGGCGTAATTCGAGATTAAGATTTGTCACTCCGATTGTCGGAGAGGTATCTCTGGGCCCTCTCGGTAATGCACATCACTCAAGCCTTGCAAGCATTGCAACTAATAAGTTAGTTGCGGGATGATGTATTACGGAACGAGTAAAGAGACTTGCCGGTAACGAGATTGAACTAGGTATTCAGATACCACGATCAAATCTCGGGCAAGTAACATACCGGTGTCAAAGGGAACAACGTATATTGTTATGTGGTCTAACCGATAAAGATCTTCGTAGAATATGTAGGAGCCAATATGAGCATCCAGGTTCCGCTATTGGTTATTGATCGGAGACGTGACTCGGTCATGTTTACATAGTTCTCGAACCCGTAGGGTCCGCACGCTTAAAGTTCGGTGATGATCGTAATTAGGGTTTTTTTGATGTACTGAAGGTTGTTCGGTGTCCCGGATGTGATCACGGACATGACGAGGAGTCTCGAAATGGTCGAGACATAAAGACTGATATATTGGAAGCCTATATTTGGATATCGGAAATGTTCCGGGTGAAATCAGGATTTTACCGGAGTACCGGGGGGTTACCGGAACCCCCCCGGGGATTATTGGGCCTACATGGGCCCTAAGGGAGAAGAGGAGGGCCGGCCAGGGCAGGCCACGCGCCCCCTACCCCCTAGTCCGAATAGGACAAGGAAGGGGGGGGCCCCTTTCCTCTTTATCCCTTCCCCTTCCTTTTCCAACAAGGCAAGAGGGGGGAGTCCTACTCCCAGTGGGAGTAGGACTCCTCCAGGCGCACCCCTTGGGCCGGCCACACCTCCCCTTCTCCCTCCTTTATATACGGGGGCAAGGGGGCACCCGATGACACACAAGTTGATCTTCGTGATCGTTCCTTAGCCATGTGCGGTGCCCCCTTCCACCATATTCCACCTCGGTCATATCACAGTGGTGCTTAGGCGAAGCCCTGCATCGGTAGAAAATCATCACCATCATCACGCCGTCGTGCTGACAAAACTCTCCCTCAACACTCAGCTGGATCGGAGATCGAGGGACGTCACCGAGTTGAACATGTGCAGAAGTCGGAGGTGCCGTGCGTTCGGTACTTGGATCGGTCGGATCGGGAAGGCGCACGACTACTTCCTCTATGTTGTGTCAATGCTTCTGTTGCCGGTCTACGAGGCTACGTAGACAATACTCTCCCCTCTCGTTGCTATGCATCACCATGATCTTGCGTGTGCGTAGGATTTTGTTTTGAAATTACTACGTTCCCAAACAGTGGTATCAGAGCATAGGTTTTATGCGTTGATGTTATATGCACGTGTAGAACACAAGCGAGTTGTGGGCGATATAAGTCATACTGCTTACCAGCATGTCATACTTTGGTTCAGCGGTATTGTTGGATGAAGCAGCCCGGACCGACATTACGCATACGCTTACGCGAGACTGGTTCTACCGACGTGGTTTGCACACAGGTGGCTGGCGGGTGTCAGTTTCTCCAACTTTAGTTGAACCGAGTATGGCTACGCCCGGTCCTTGCGAAGGTTAAAATAGCACCAACTTGTCAAACTATCGTTGTGGTTTTGATGCGTAGGTAAGAACGGTTCTTGCTCAGCCTGTAGCAGCCACGTAAAACTTGCAACAACAAAGTAGAGGACGTCTAACTTGTTTTTGCAGGGCATGTTGTGATGTGATATGGTCAAGACGTGATGAGATATAAGTTGTTGTATAAGATGATCATGTGTTGTTGAAGTTATCGGCAACTGGCAAAAGCCTTATGGTTATCTCTCTATTGCATAAGATGCAAGCGCCAAATAATTGCTTTACTTTATCGCTATGCGATAGCAATAGTTGCAAGAGCAATTGTTGGCGAGACAACCATGTGACGACACATTGATATAGATCAAGATGATGGAGATCATGGTGTCATGCCAGTGACGATGGAGGTCAAGACGATGCTTTGGGAGATGGAGATCAAAGGCACAAGATGATGATGGCCATATCATGTCACATATTTTGATTGCATGTGATGTTTATCTTTTATACATCTTATTTTGCTTAGTTCGATGGTAGCTTTATAAGATGATCTCTCACTAATTATTAAGGTACAAGTGTTCTCCCTGAGTATGCACCGTTGCGAAAGTTCTTCGTGCTGATACACCACGTCATGATCGGGTGTGATAGGCTCTACGTTCAAATACAACGGGTGCAAAATAGTTGCACACGCAGAATACTCAGGTTAAACTTGACGAGCCTAGCATATAGCAGATATGGCCTCGGAACAAGGAGACCAAAAGGTCGAGCGTGAATCATATAGTAGATATGATCAACATAGTGATGTTCACCATTGAAACTACTCCATCTCACGTGATGATCGGACATGGTTTAGTTGATATGGATCATGTGATCACTTAGAAGATTAGAGGGATGTCTATCTAAGTGGGAGTCCTTAAGTAATATGATTAATTGAACTTTAATTTATCATGAACTTAGTCCTGGTAGTATTAGCATATCTATGTTGTAGATCAATAGCTCGCGTTTAGCTCCCCTGTTTTATTTTTGATATGTTCCTAGAGAACATTAAGTTGAAAGATGTTAGTAGAAATGATGCGGATTGGATCCGTGATCTGAGGATTATCGTCATTGCTGCACAGAAGAATTATGTCTTTAATGCACCGCTAGGTGACAGACCTATTGCAGGAGCAGATGCAGACGTTATGAACGTTTGGCTAGCTCAATATGATGACTACTTGATAGTTTAGTGCACCATGCTTAAATGGCTTAGAATCGGGACTTCAAAGACATTTTGAACGTCATGGACCATATGAGATGTTCCAGGAGTTGAAGTTAATATTTCAAGCAAATACCCGAGTTGAGAGATATGAAGTCTCCAACAAGTTCTATAGCTAAAAGATGGAGGAGAATAGCTCAAGAAGTGAGCATGTGCTCAGATTGTCTGGGTACTACAATTGCTTGAATCAAGTGGGAGTTAATCATCCAGATAAGATAGTGATTGACAGAATTCTCTAGTCACCATCACCAAGTTAGTAGAACTTCGTGCTGAAATATGATATGCAAGGGATAACGGAAATGATTCCCAAGCTCTTCGTAATGCTGAAATCAACGAAGGTAGAAATCAAGAAAAATATCAAGTGTTGATGGTAGACAAGACCACTAGTTTCAAAAAAGGGCAAAGGGAAGAAGGGGAACTTCAAGAAGAACGGCAAGCAAGTTGCTGCTCAAGTGAAGAAGCCCAAGTCTGGTCCTAAGCATGAGACTAAGTGCTTCTACTGTAAAGGGACTGGTCACTGGAAGCGGAACTGCCCCAAGTATTTGGCGGATAAGAAGGATGGTAAAGTGAACAAAGGTATATTTGATATATGGATTATTGATGTGTATTTTACTAGTGTTCGTAGCAACCCCCGGTATTTAATACTGGTTTAGTTGCTAAGATAGTAACTCGAAACGGGAGTTGCAGAATGAACAGAGACTAGTTAAGGGTGAAGTGACGATGTGTGTTGGAAGTGGTTCCAAGATTGATACGATCATCATCGCACACTCCCTATACTTTCGGGATTAGTGTTGAACCTAAATAAGTGTTATTTGGTGTTTGCATTGAGCATGAATATGATTTGATCATGTTTATTGGAATATGGTTATTCATTTAAGTAAGAGTATAAATTGTTGTTCTGTTTACATATATGGTTACACACCCAATGAAAATGGTTCGTTGGATCTCGATCGTAGTGATACACATATTCATAATATTGAAACCAAAAGATGCAAAGTTAATAATGATAGTGCAACTTATTTGTGGCACTGCCGTTTAGGTCATATTGGTGTAAAGCGCATGAAGAAACTCCATGCTGATGGACTAATGGAATCACTTGATTATGAATCAGTTGATGCTTGTGAACCATGCCTCATGGGCAAGATGACTAAGACTCCGTTCTCCAAAACAATGCAGCAAGCAATAGATTTGTTGGAAATCATGCATACTGATGTATGTGGTCCGATGAATATTGAAGCTCGCGGCAAGTATCATTATTTTCTGATCTTCACAGATGATTTGAGCAGATATGAGTATATCTACTTGATGAAACACAAGTCTGAAACATTTGAAAAGTTCAAAGAATTTCAGAGTGAAGTGGAGAATCATCGTAACAAAATAAAAGTTTCTACGATATGATCGCAGAAGTAAAATATTTGAGTTACGAGTTTGGCCTTCAGTTAAAACAATGTGAAATAGTTTCACTACTCACGCCACGTGGAACACCACATTGTAATGGTGTGTCCGAACGTCATAACTGTGCTTTATTAGATATGGTGCGATCTATGACGTCTCTTACTGATTTACCGCTATCATTTTGGGGTTATGCATTAGAGACAGCTACATTCACGTTAAATAGGGCACCATCTAAATCCGTTGAGATGACACTGTATGAACTGCGGTTTGGCAAGAAACCAAAGTTGTCATTTCTGAAAGTTTGGGGCTGCGATGCTTATGTGAAAAAGCTTCAACCTGATAAGCTCGAACCCAAATCGGAGAAATGTGTCTTCATAGGATACCCAAAGGAGACTGTTGGGTACACCTTCTATCACAGATCCAAAGTCTTTTGTTGCTAAATTCAGAGTTTTAGTAGAGAAGGAGTTTCTCTCGAAAGAAGTGAGTGGGAGAAAAGTAGAACTTGATGAGGTAATTGTACCTGCTCCCTTATTAGAAAGTAGTACATCACAGAAACCAGTTTCTATGACACCTACACCAATTAGTGAGGAAGCTAATGATAATGATCATGAAACTTCAGATCAAGTTACTACCAAACCTCATAGATCAACCAGAGTAAGATCCGCACCAGAGTGGTACGGTAATCCTATTCTGGAAGTCATGCTACTAGATCATGATAAACCTACGAACTATGAAGAAGCGATGGTGAGCCCAGATTCCGCAAAATGGCTAGAAGCCATGAAATCTGAGATGGGATCCATGTATGAGAACAAAGTGTGGACTTTGGTTGACTTGCCCGTTGATCGGCAAGAAATTGAGAATAAATGGATCTTCAAGAGAATAAATGGATCTTCAAGAAGAAGACTGACGCTGACGGTAATGTTACTGTTTACAAAGCTCGACTTGTTGCGAAAGGTTTTCGACAAGTTCAAGGGATTGACTACGATGAGAGTTTCTCACTCGTATCTATGCTTAAGTCTGTCCGAATCATGTTAGCAATTTCCACATTTTATGAAATCTGGCAAGTGGATAAACAAAACTGCATTCCTTAATGGATTTATTAAAGAAGAGTTGTATATGATGCAACCAGAAGGTTTTGTCAATCCTAAAGGTACTAGCAAAATATGCAAGCTCCAGCGATCCATCTATGGACTGGTGCAAGCATCTCAGAGTTGGAATATACACTTTGATAAGTTGATCAAAGCATATAGTTTTATGCAGACTTGCGGTGAAGCCTGTATTTACAAGAAAGTGAGTGGGAGCATTACATCATTTTATGATAAGTATATGTGAATGACATATTGTTGATCGGAGATAATGTAGAATTATTGTGCAAAGCATAAAGGAATGTTTGAAAGGAGTTTTTCAAAGAAAGACCTCGGTGAAGCTGCTTACATATTGAGCATCAAGATCTATAGAGATAGATCAAGATGCTTGATAAGTTTTTCAATGAGTACATACTTTGACAAGATTTTGAAGTAGTTCAAAATGGAACAGGAGTTCTTGCCTGTGTTACAAGGTGTGAAGTTGAGTAAGACTCAAAACCCGACCATGGTAGAAGATAGAGAGAGAATGAAAGTCATTCCCTATGCCTCAGCCATAGGTTCTATGAAGTATGCCATGCTGTGTAGCAGACCTGTTGTATACCCTGCCCTGAGTTTGGCAAGGGAGTACAATAGTGATCTAGGAGTAGATCACTGGACATTGGTCAAAATTATCCTAGGTGGAATAAGGATATGTTTCTCGATTATGGAGGTGACAAAAGGTTCATCGTAAAGGGTTACGTCGATGCAAGTTTTGACACTGATCCAGATGACTCAAAGTCTCAATCTGGATACATATTTAAACTGGGAGCAACTAGCTAGAGTAGCTCCGTGCAGATCATTGTTGACATAGAAATTTGCAAAATACATACGGATCTGAATGAAGCAGACCCGTTGACTAAACTTCCCTCACAAGTAAAACATGATCACACCTTAGTACTCTTTGGGTATTAATCACATAGCGATGTGAACTAGATTATTGACTCTAGTAAACCCTTTGGGTGTTGGTCACATGACGATATGAACTATGGGTGTTAATCACATGGTGATGTGAACTATTGATGTTAAATCACATGGCGATGTGAACTAGATTATTGACTCTAGTGCAACTGGGAGACTGAAGGAAATATTCCCTAGAGGCAATAATAAAGTTATTATTTATTTCCTTATATCATGATAAATGTTTATTATTCATGCTAGAATTGTATTAACCGGAAACATAATACATGTGTGCGAATACATAGACAAACAATATGTCACTAGTATGCCTCTACTTGACTAGCTCGTTGAATAAAAGATGGTTAAGTTTCCTAGCCATAGACATGAGTTGTCATTTGATTAACGGGATCACATCATTAGAGAATGATGTGATTGACTTGACCCATTCCGTTAGCATAGCACTTGATCGTTTAGTTTGTTGCTATTGCTTTCTTCATGACTTATACATGTTCTTATGACTATGAGATTATGCAACTCCCGTTTACCAGAGGAACATTTTGTGTGCTACCAAACGTCACAACATAACTGGGTGATTATAAAGGTGCTCTACAAGTGTCTCCGAAGGTATTTGTTGGGTTGGCGTATTTCGAGATTAGGATTTGTCACTCCGATTGTCGGAGAGGTATCTCTGGGCCCTCTTGGTAATGCACATCACTCAAGCCTTGCAAGCATTGCAACTAATAAGTTAGTTGCGGGATGATGTATTACGGAACGAGTAAAGAGACTTGCCAGTAATGAGATTGAACTAGGTATTAAGATACCGACGATCAAATCTCGGGAAAGTAACATACCGGTGACAAAGGGAACAACGTATATTGTTATGCCGTCTGACCGATAAAGATCTTCGTAGAATATGTAGGAGCCAATATGAGCATCCAGGTTCTGCTATTGGTTATTAACCGGAGACGTGTCTCGGTCATGTCTACATAGTTCTCGAACCCGTAGGGTCCGCATGCTTAAAGTTCGGTGACGATCGTAATTAGGGTTTTTTTTGTTTTGATGTACCGAAGGTTGTTCGGTGTCCCGGATGTGATCACGGACATGACGAGGAGTCTCGAAATGGTCGAGTCATAAAGATTGATATATTGGAAGCCTATATTTGGATATCGGAAACGTTCCGGGTGAAATCGGGATTTTACCGGAGTACCGGGGGGTTACCGGAACCCCCCCGGGGATTATTGGGCCTACATGGGCCCTAAGGGAGAAGAGGAGGGCCGGCCAGGGCAGGCCACGCGCCCCCTACCCCCTAGTCCGAATAGGACAAGGAAGGGGGGGGGGCGCCCCCCTTTCCTCTTTATCCCTTCCCCTTCCTTTTCCAACAAGGCAAGAGGGGGGAGTCCTACTCCCAGTGGGAGTAGGACTCCTCCAGGCGCACCCCTTGGGCCGGCCACACCTCCCCTTCTCCCTCCTTTATATACGGGGGCAAGGGGGCACCCGATGACACACAAGTTGATCTTCGTGATCGTTCCTTAGCCATGTGCGGTGCCCCCTTCCACCATATTCCACCTCGGTCATATCATAGCGGTGCTTAGGCGAAGCCCTGCATCGGTAGAAAATCATCACCATCATCACTCGGAGGTGCCGTGCATTCGGTACTTGGATCGGTCGGATCGGGAAGACGTACGACTACTTCCTCTATGTTGTGTCAACGCTTCCGTTGCCGGTCTACGAGGGTACGTAGACAACACTCTCCCCTCTCGTTGCTATGCATCAGCATGATCTTGCCTGTGCGTAGGATTTTTTTTGAAATTACTACATTCCCCAACAGGAACCTCATGAGAACCCTGTAGGTTGAAATACATGAGAAAAGGGTTGCAATGGACAAGATGTACATCCAAGCATTCTCGTAGAAATGAGATGCAAGTCTTGAAAAGGCGAAACGAACTTGAGTAGAGGACACAACACTCCGGTTAAATGGATAAGCAAAGGAGAGAACATGATCTTTGATAAAACGAGATGATGGTTGAAAGAAGCAATATCCCAATGCCTCCGGAAGAAATGAGAGAATAGAAAGGAATAAACAGAGGAGAAAACAACATCTTCTACCTTAAATGAGCTTGCAAACACATCTTTAGGAGAAGGTTCGAACGGAGTTGTTGGAAAACCAACAACGAAAAGAATAATCTTGATATGGTCTTATGGAATACATCTTCAGTATGAGGTGACAACCTTCCACTCACGGGAAAAGAATTGGATTCATATGAACAAGGAGACGAGAAACTTATTTCACCAGGAGGATAAAAGAAGAACTTGGGTCATTTATAAGCACCATAAATAGCAACAATCCTTAGGGAAGGCTTTAGGTGAAATATAACACAAGATAACTCCATCGAAGAGGTCGCTGGATTTAAAATACCTCATTCTTAACAGCATGTGAATCATGAAACATGAACTCAAATTATCAAGAATGACATAATACCATCTCCAATGATACGGTAGAAAGAATTGCACTCCGGAATGCAAGATGAAGGATGCCTAAGCTCCTTAGAAAATAATGTTGATGAACACTTCGAGAAGGAATTAAATCCTTGATGAACCATCATGTAGAACCTTCATGAAGAACTCCGTTAACAAAAGAATGATCAAACGGAAGGAAAGAGAATTTGAAAACAGAAGGTGAATCCTTGCAAAGATTAGATGAAGCTTTGCGACGAGATAAAGTGGAAACTTGGAACTCCGGAAAAGAAAGATGAACAAAAGGAATCAAGATTTTTGATGAACCTCCGGAATAAGGAATTAATCGCTAGGATGAAACAAGAATAAGAATTACATTATGCTTATCCTTCACCAATTTAAATTGATGACAAATAATGGATTTGGCATACTACTTATTCTCATAGAAAGGATGAAGATAGATATAGCGCCAACTTAAGAAGGTCTTCGACGAACCACCAGAAGGATTGAAACAACGAATGAATCTGATATGATAACGAAAGAAGAGAAATCTTGAACGAACCACTGTAAGAATTGAAAATGAACGAAGAAAAGAGATGAAACACCGGTAAGAATTAGAAAATGAACGAAGATACTTGAGACAATCTAGATACATGAGAACAAAGAGATCATGAACTGATAAGAGGATATATGAACGAAGCACCGGTAAGATTTAGAGAAAGATAGCTAAAGGCTAAGAATGAATAAGTCTTCTGAAATGATGGGCTTCGGAGGAACGAAATGGAAAACAACTCATGAAAAGCTCCGGATGGGTGAAATGAATTGCCACAGTCGAAAATAATTATGAGAGGATGGCGACAATCTAGAATGACGAATCTTTGAGAGAACGGACAAGTTTGAGAGCAGAAAATCTCCTTCGGTCTTCAAATCCAAGAATGACGATGAAAAACACCACCATGAACAGTTGAGAAAACTCCGGGATGATGAATAGAAAGGTTGAACCAACGATCAAAAGAATTTGAAAGATCTTGGAGAAAGACATTTGACTGATGAAAAATTCATTCTTGCGTCAACTTTGAAATGAATTTAGGATAGCTCCGGAAAAATGAGAAGAGTCAGGTAAGATCCTGGGAAAGACCTGTGGGTTAGGGCCCACTCAAGAGAAACACCGTAGAACGATTACTTGAAAAGAGAGATTTCACCGGTTGAATTAAAAGGCTTGAATGAGATAACATCCTCGAAAGAGCTTGAACAAATGTAGAGTGGAAACACGAATCTTCTGAGATTTCTTCAGCACTTCGGAACAAATGAATAGCGAGAAATGAATGAATATGAGGTGCACTGGCATGAGAAAACATTTTGAAACGAGGAAAGGATATGATCGACAAAGCTTGAATAAATCCACCGGAGAAGAAAAGAGAATGGAGAATAATGAACTAGTAGAGCATCTTCAAGAGAGCCAACGGGTAAGAACATTGACGAAAAAGAATGGAGAGACTTCCATCAATAACAAGATAATTGATTTAGAAATCCGAATCCTTGAAGTAAAAGGGTGGGTGGGTGGGAAAACAAAGACATCTTAGGACGGAAGAAATGAGCACCGTGAAGAACTGATAATTGATCTTGCGGATGTTGAAAAAGATCGGATCCACTTGAAGTGAAACACACCGGTAGAAAAGGATTGACATGACAAACTCGATGATCGAGAAGGAATTAGTATTCACATCGGAGTATGAGAACAACATTAGGGAAGGTATGGAATCAACACTTGACATTGAAGCAACTCGAATACCACAACTCAAAACAAACAAAGGATTGTCTCGCAGAATAAGCCGGAAATACTCGCGTGATCCTAAAAAAATTTAGTGAAAATTTGAGAAGAGAAGAGTCAAAACTCTATGTCAGGATGCCTCACCAAAGCGACGAAGGGACTGAGGAGTAAAAGAATTCCTAACTCTCCGATATATGTAATTCCTAAATGACTCAAAACATTTTTCTAGACTCAACAACGCCAACGATTCGATCAAGCAGGGGGCACCTAAGGTCGGGGAAGGCTCTGATTACCAACTTGTAACGCCCTCGATGCGGCTATATCTCCCATGTGTCAAAGCACGACTTAGAGGCATAACCGCATTGAAAGCAATGTCGCAAGTGAGGTAATCTTCACAACAACCCATGTAAATAAATAAAGGGGAAAGGTACATAGTTGGCTTACAATCACCACTTCACACAATACAT
Source organism: Triticum aestivum (assembly GCF_018294505.1). Taxonomy (NCBI): domain Eukaryota; kingdom Viridiplantae; phylum Streptophyta; class Magnoliopsida; order Poales; family Poaceae; genus Triticum; species Triticum aestivum. The sequence goes on along the minus strand of NC_057794.1, from coordinate 87,968,647 downwards.
GAATATAACATTACATTCATGTAGCAACCCGACCTCAGACGGTCAAGCCTCTGTGTATCTGTGCCATCCCTGGATCGGTATGCTGGCACACACAGTACATCAATGTATATATCAAAGTGTAATCACATGTATAAATAAAGTAAAACTGATATATACCTCATAAGTCTCAGCGGAAACAAACAATCGGGTGTGGAGTCCCATCAACGCCATCGGCAGGTTGAGTGTAGATCGTAACCCTATGACGTAACTCTTACTCGTTGGAGGGAACATATCTGCAACATGAAACGTTGCAGCCGTGTAGGTCAGTACACTGAATGTACCGTCAAGATCACCATAAGAGAAAACAGATGATAAACTATACTATATGCAGTATGGCTTTGTGGCTCTGTATCTGAGTTTTGTTTGCGTAAAAGCTGGTTTTATTTCCCCTACATCAAAGGAATTAACCGGAGTCTGTACTACGGAGTTTTCTATCATGAAATGGTTCCGCCAACCGATGTCGCATAGCCCAAATCATCATAAGTTGCCCACAATTGAGTTATCCGTCCGGTGTTGAGAGTTCCGAGATAGATCCAAGTCTAGAGGCTCAAATTGTCCGTAACCGGGAACACAGCTAATCGATTAGGTTTTAACCCTCTGCAGAGGTTTGTACACTTTACCCGCAAGATTCGATCCCTCTTTTGTGTTCTCGCACTTCAGGGTGTTTGAGAACAAGATGACCAAAACATGGTCTTCCGAAGAGTTCCTCTAACCACTGTTCGGTGCTCATCCAATCCCACCGTAGTTCTACATCTGCTAGCACCGTCCCAGCCAGAGTCACCACTAAGGTCAACCAAGCCAGAGCCCATAGTGACTTGCGGTTGCACAGGTAAGCTTCCGGGCATGAAGTATTCTTCCGTCTCTTTGAGTCTGGGTGAAGCTTTCCACAAGATGTCATGGCGCTTCTCCATGCATCCCGGCCAACCACTGGTTTCTCCAGGGTGCCCGTCAACCGTCCTTCACCCAGTAGTGTGTATTAAATTCTTGTCTCGAGTCTCGAAATCTTGAGGAGTACTAAATATGCAATCCTTGCAGATGCCATCATGAAGTTGTGGTCTTTGACGTAAAGTCCTTCATTCTCCCACCACTCCCGAGCACTCATACCAAACCCCGTCTACTATAGCGTATCATTAAAACTATATACGTCCCGGGCTTGGTAACAGGGAGGTGGGTTCCTACCTCATGCATTCTACTCAACTACAAGAATCAATATCACTACTGGAGAAGTTGTTGCAAGGATGACACTAAATGCAATAAAAATATAGGTATGAAAAACATGGTCAAAGTGAACTTGCCTGGTAGGTTGATGAAGATAACAACGCTCTCGAAACTAACTTGATAGGACTATTCGCAACTCTCCGATGAAATCTATAATAACAAACATGACATTCACATAAGCAAGCATTCTAGCAAGCAAATCTAACAATCAAAAGAAAACCCAATAAGAAAACCCAACACAAAACAAATAGCACATCGAAGGAACTAATAGGAGAAAACTCTAAAGAACCTACTAGGAAGACCTTTTGCCTTAACTACAAAAATAGTTTTGTCCTAAGCAAAACTTAACTAAGAAAATACTAAACTAATAAATCAACTGAAAATAAAAAGTAAAACAACTAAGTTAACAGAAAGTATTTTTCATAAAACTTTATTTGCAAAAAGAAACAAATAAAAAGCTTTTATAAAACTCTACTATGACCTCCAAACAAAACTAACAAAATAAATTTTTAAAATAAGAATAAAATTGTCTACAGTTAAATAACAAAAGCAAAACTAAATTGTCAAAAGTGAGAAAAAGAAATAATTTAAAAACAATTAAAACTATAAAGAAAAGGTTAAAACAAAAGTAGAACTAAAACAGTACTGTTTTGCCTAAAAATCTAATATAAAAATATATTAAAATAAATAACTAAATTCTACTAGATAAACCAAACAATATCAAAACAGTAGCAAAAAGAATCAATAAAAAATATTTAATAAAACTCAAGATATGGCCAAAATAGTGATTTGAACAAATTTCATCAAACTCAAATTTACACTACTCAATTTGTAATCCAATGGTACAAACAGAAACTTCAACAAATTTTGAATCTAATGCAAAAACAATCAATCAATTTGGATCTAGAACATAAAAGTTATAAGCAATATAAAATCAGAACTATTCTGATTTTAAAACAGAAACGAAAATAAGAAAAAAAAACTAACGGGCGCTGCAGGGTGTGCGAGCTGAAACTAAACAGTGCGCATGCGTTTAATAGGCTAATATTGGTCTATGGCTAAACAGAGTAAACCTATCGGGCCGGTCTATCTAAACCAGGAACTAAACCGGAAAAAGACCGACTAAAATCGATCTAAACAAATAAACCTAACTGTTCACGGGATCTAATCTACACCGTTAGATTAAGATCGAATGGGGAGGGGAGAAGGAGAGCTCACATCGGCGGCGGTGGAACTCCGGCGACGGCGGTAGTGGCTGGGTCGATGGTGGTGATGCTCCCGTGGTTGTCCGCGTCGGGGAAGAGCATGAGACGACATGGCGCTGGATGGCGAGCTCGGCGGTGGTCGGTAGCGGCTTTGGAGACGACGGAGTCGAACGGCGGTGAGGTCGAGGCGGAGATGGCGTCGGGTGGTCGACGTTGGTGGTGTTCCAGTGGGTTTTGGGCGAGGGCACGTGAAGGTGCGGGCGAGCGAGGGGGTTTCGGTGGTGGGTTCGGACGGTGCTCAGGTGGTCGTAGTGGAGAGCTAGGGCGATAATGGTGCGCGGCGGCGCTCGGGTTCCGGCGAGGGATTGCATGCGATGGAGCGGGGTTCGGGGCGGCTTCAGGGCGGAAACGGAGAGGAGTAGGGGTATATATAGGGGGAGGGGTTCCTTGGTGGAGGGGGTGAATCGGGGGAGGATCCCGCGATCTCCGGGATACGGCGGCGGCGGCGATCTTGCTGCGGCGGTTGCGTGCGGAGGAGGAAGAAGACGGCGGGGTCCACCGGTCAGCGAGAGAGAGAGGGAAGAGTTCGATCGGGCGACCGGTCGCGAGGGGATTCGGGTGAGAGCGCGGCTGGGCTGCGGCTGCAGCTGTGGCTCGCTGTTGGGCCGCGTCGGGTGGCTGGCTGGGCCGGTTGGCCGGGCCAGCTCCGGGGTTCTTTTCCTATTTTTTGAAATAAGGCAGAGGAAAAAAACTAAATAAGATAAATCTATAATATTTTTATATAGTACATATATATATATCAAAATGTTCATAAAAAGAAATCCAAAAAGATGAACATATTTTCATCTACAAATAAAATTCAAAAATAATAATAATAAACCAAACAGTGCTACTATTGCATTAAAACCCGACAAAAATCATTTGTAAAATACCAACATGATTTCAAATTTATTTTCTCCTAATTTTCCATTGTAGGGAATCATTTTACCCTTATTTCCATTTATTTAATTTTAGGAGAAAAATAATTTGATTAAAAGTCAAATAACTCCTAAATGGTTTTGAATTTGAATTTCAAACCACTTCCAACTCTATTTCATATAATTTGAAGAAGTCATTTTATCTTCTCTCATGAAAATCATTGAGTTGCATAAATCTTTTGAATTTGAAATATGTCCAAAAGGAATTCAAATCTTTACAAAACCCTTTTCATTTTAAATGGAAGAAGTCATATTTTCTTCACTCTAGGGTTTTGTGGTGAAATAAAATTTGAATTCATTGAGAATCAAAAATGCAAAGTGAAAGTCTGGGAAAGTCATTTCATTCCCTCTCATTCAACTTTTCAAAAAGTTTCAAATTCCACTCAGTTTCATACAATCAACCACTCACAATCAAACAAATAAATCAAAGTTATTTATTTAATATAACATTCCAAAATTTAGAATTTTGGGATGTTACAAACTTACCACACTTAAAATGAATCTCGTCCTTGAGATTCGAAGAGGCTAGCAAGAAAAGGTTGGGGTTTGGGGGTCTTCTAGCAAATATTTTGGTCGGAAGGGTCTAGTGTGCTACCACACTTAAAAGCATGGGTATGGTTCAGACAAAACTCATGTACTCCATCCTTTGGGTTGACGGTGTCGGTCTTCTCATATTCCTGGAATAACTCTTTCACTGGTGCTCACCCAGTAGGGCATGACCTTTTTCTCACAATCTTGTGTCCTCTCAATCCTGGTGAGGTTCTTCCGAAGAGTGGGTCTTCGGATATGACATGTCTTTCGTCAATACTAAGAAACTATCGGAACCTCCTGGCGGTCAACAATTTATGGCTTCTCCTGCAGGAAAAATGGCCGGGGTTGAATCTCACCGTATATCCTACGATTGGCATCGGTTGCCTATAAAGGGTTCCATCATCCTACCATCTATGGTTTTATGGCTTGACGTGTCGACACTCTTCTAAGGTTTTCAAGGCTCTCTGATTTTCCATCAACATATGATAGTTCATGATAGAAGTCTCCGGTATGGGGGCCAATCCATCCCGTACTTGAACCATTACTACATATGCAGACATCGAATCACGTATTCTAACACTTGGGCATACTCACAAGCATTGCAGAATCTCTCTTGTCGACAAACTAAGTTCGAATAAATCCATTGTTTCTGCAAGCTGAATGAGACATCTAGCGTTTCTTCACAACCCTCGGGTTTTCGTATCCTCCTAAAAATGTCGGCTGATTAACTCAGAGTTTTCTTCCAAAATATCTTCCTTCAACAAGAGTGTGCTTGCTTCTTATTAACTCCTGGGTATGTGGGTTATGGCCCACTTCAACTCTTGTACAAGTTTAACTCATCCTTCCGAGGATTATCATTCCATATTCCAACATTACATCTCCTTTAAATCCAATAGTACTTCTTCCTTCATACCCTTGTGATGACGATCATATAAAACTCCAATTTATTTGTTCCAGCTCCCTTCTATGGACCGTCATGAATAACACATTTCTTTCTTCCTTGATCTGGTGGCTTTATGGAGTACTACCACACCAAAAAAATGCACTAGTTTATCCATAAATCATATTATTTTCATATCAAATCTCTTATTACTTCCTTTACCATTTTTCATAAATCCAAATTCCAAAAAATACTTTATTACAAATGTTGCCACCCACATGGTTTGGTATGGTCAGGCATTACTTCCAACTTTATTAATTTTTTCCTCCTTGAGGATTCTTCAGTCCCACTGGAATTGTGCGACATGCGCCTTGAAATCTTCAATCTTCTGTTTCATCGTGGTGGCCTTGAGCTTCACCTCCATCATCTCTGCATGCACTTCTCTTAGGTATTCCTGAGTATAACGGAGTCTTGCTTCAAGTATTTCTCCGATCTGGCGTATGGCTTCCATGGCTGCTTCACGAACAGCGTCGAAGAAAGTTGCTTGTGGTACACGTGAGATGAAAAAGTACTGCCCCATCGTCTTTGGGCATACTCCTTTCATACGGTGGAGGTGTACCTCCACATACCAAAGTTCCACTCCCTTTTGCATGAAGGGGTAGCCTTTGTAGACTGCATCTCCTTCAAGGTGAATATGCTTCATCATGTCCTTCAGGATTTTTGGGTAATCATGATCACTTGTCAGGGTCATGATCGTTTCCGGTCCCTTGAGGAAAGACTCATAAAGGGTCGTCATCTGCAGTTGTAAAAAAATGGTGCTCAGAATAAGGTACATATATCCTTGGGTACACATTCATATCATCCAAACAAAACTTCAAACTCAATTTCCAACATCCAGTTTATGCATCACAACTCATTTTCTTCCATGTTCACCCAGAATATCAATTTCCAAGATAAAACATAACAACTCCTTAAAGCCTTTCAGCATATGACATATCAACTTTATTGAGTCATGAATTATTACAATCTCTTAGTAATCTATTACATAACTCAACCCCGCATTCTCATGAAAAAGTGTTTTCCATACTACCCTTATTACTGATATCGACATCTCCTTTACTCAGCTCCAGCTTTCTCATGATTTGTACAATCCCTAGCAAAATGTCCTGCTTCCTTGCAGCAAAAACAAATAACTTCCGGCATGTCTCAAGGTTTCTTGGTGATCGTGCCTGCTCCTTGAGTTCCTTGCTTCCTTTCGGGAAAATTATTGGCATAATGCCCGACGTCCTTACATTCAAAACAGGTAATATGACTCTTGTCCCTCTTTGCAGAAATTGGGTTGTTTTGAGGGTGTCTTTGTTTTCTCTTCCTGGTTTTCTTCGTTTTGATGGAACGTTCTATTCCCTATGGATCAAACTCCACTGCTTCTGTCGGGAAGTATCCCAGATACTCTTTTCTTTCCTTGGTGCAACACTGTGAAAAATGTCCTTCTTCTCCACATGAATAACAAGTATTGGAGTAAAATCTGTTGAGGCTTTCTCCATCAGGGTCTTCAACACTTTCCTTAATCACAGGTTCTTTCATAACTTCTCGGAGGGCTTCTTTCATTCCTTCTTCCTGCTTCTGAATAGTTTGTTGCACCGTGGGGTAAATGTGACACTGAGCTGGGTAGTGGGTGGTTCCTTCACACAAGAAACAAGTCACTTGACTAGTTGGGCATTCCTCAGCTAAGTGTTTCTCCCCACAATGAGGGCATCCATCCTTGTGTTTCTCCTGGGTGTGTCCTATTTCTCCACAAATCTTGCAGGCACAAGGTTTATTTCTTGGGGTATCATGGTGCTTCCGGATAAGACATGATCTTGTTAGAGTCTTCTTGAATTCTTCCCAAGTCCTTGCTCCATTCCATCCCTGTATAGCTTGATGCATATGCCACCATGTTGTAGCACTTCCTTCAAAGTACTGAAGAGCATACGATACTTCATTCTTCCTTGAAACCAAATTGCTCCCGAAGTGATTCTCCATGTTCTGAATCCATAGCTCTACCTCCGGCTGGGTTTTCGGTCCAGAGAATACCAGTCCAACTTCAGTCATCATCTACTGGGTCCAAGGGTTTTAGGGTGAGATAAGAGAGAGGTGGGGAGGGATACACACAATACAAACAATAGTTTTGAAAATGGGTTTTATTTGTGGCTGTCGGAAAAACATCAAACAAATGACAGCTCACAAATCATCGCATCTAACATAAGTATATAACAGGGGTTTGGTCTTCTAAAAGTCAAATAAATCTTTAGAGTCTTCAGATTCTTCGAGTCTCCGGAGTCTTCAACTGTTGTAGCTTCAAATCTTCTAATGCATGGTCAAATCTTGTTTACTCTGAAATGGTCATTGGTTCTCCGATATCTTGTCCTTCTTGGAGCGGCTTCAGTTGATCCTCCGTGTGGTCAAAAGGGAAAAGGGGTATATTCTAACTATTTGAGGTAAGAGAGGATATTTTATAAAATCAAAAAATATAAGAAGTAAGGGATGTTTTTTGAAAATATTTTTTTTTAAATTTCCTGTCTTGGGGCTTTTCGATTTCTAGGGTCACGTCCTACAGGTAACATGTGCTCTGATACCATATCTGTAGCGACCCGACCTCAGACGGTCAAGCCTCTTTGTATCTGTGCCATCCCTGGATCGGTATGCTGGCACACACAGTACATCAATGTATATATCAAAGTGTAATCACATGTATAAATAACGTAAAACTGATATATACCTCATAAGTCTCAGCGAAAACAAACAATCGGGTGTGGAGTCCCATCAACGCCATCGGCAGGTTGAGTGTAGACCGTAACCCTATGACGTAACTCTTACTCGTCGGAGGGAACATATCTGCAACATGAGACGTTGCAGCCGTGTAGGTCAGTACACTGAATGTACCGGCAAGATCACCATAAGAGAAAATAGATGATAAACTATACTATATGCAGTATGGCTTTGTGGCTCTGTATCTGAGTTTTGTTTGCGTAAAAGCTGGTTTTATTTCCCCTACATCAAAGGAATTAACCGGAGTCTATACTACGGAGTTTTCTATCATGAAATGGTTCCGCCAACCGATGTCGCATAGCCCAAATCATCATAAATTGCCCACAATTGAGTTATCCGTCCGGTGTTGAGAGTTCCGGGATAGATCCAAGTCCAGAGGCTCAAATTGTCCGTAATCGGGGACACGGCTAATCGATTAGGTTTTAACCCTCTGCAGAGGTTTGTACACTTTACCCGCAAGATTCGATCCCTCTTTTGCGTTCTCGCACTTCAGGGTGTTTGAGAACAAGATGACCGAAACATGGTCTTCCGAAGAGTTCCTCTGACCACTGTCCGGTGCTCATCCAATCCTACCATAGTTCTACATCTGCTAGCACCGTCCCAGCCAGAGTCACCACTAAGGTCAACCAAGTCAGAGCCCATAGTGACTTGCGGTTGCACAGGTAAGCTTCCGGGCATGAAGTATTCTTCCATCTCTTTGAGTCTGGGTGAAGCTTTCCGCAAGATGTCATGGCGCTTCTCCATGCATCTCGGCCAACCACTGGTTTCTCCAGGGTGCCCGTCAACCGTCCTTCACCCAGTAGTGTGTATTAAATTCTTGTCTCGAGTCTCGAAATCTTGAGGAGTCCTGAAGATGCAGTCCTTGCAGATGCCATCATGAAGTTGTCATCTTTGACGTAAAGTCCTTCATTCTCACACCACTCCCGAGCACTCATACCAAACCCCGTCTACTACAGCGTAGCATTAAAACTATATACGTCCCGGGCTTGGTAACAGGGAGGTGGGTTCCTACCTCATGCATTCTACTCAACTACAAGAATCAATATCACTACTGGAGAAGTTGTTGCAAGGATGACACTAAATGCAATAAAAATATAGGTATGAAAAACCTGGTCAAAGTGAATGAAGATAACAACGCTCTCGAAACTAACTTGATAGGACTATTCGCAACTCTCCGATGAAATCTATAATAACAAACATGACATTCACATAAGCAAGCATTCTAGCAAGCAAATCTAACAATCAAAAGAAAACCCAATAAGAAAACCCAACACAAAACAAATAGCACATCGAAAGAACTAATAGGGGAAAACTATAAAGAACCTACTAGGAAGACCTTTTGCCTTAACTACAAAAATAGTTTTGTCCTAAGCAAAACTTAACAAAGAAAATACTAAACTAATAAATCAACTGAAAATAAAAAGTAAAACAACTAAGTTAACAGAAAGTATTTTTCATAAAACTTTATTTGCAAAAAGAAACAAATAAAAAGCTTTTATAAAACTCTACTATGACCTCCAAACAAAACTAACAAAATAAATTTTTAAAATAAGAATAAAATTGTCTACAGTTAAATAACAGAAACAAAACTAAATTTGTCAAAAGTGACAAAAAGAAATAATTTAAAAACAATTAAAACTATAAAGAAAAGGTTAAAACAAAAGTAGAACTAAAACAGTACTGTTTTGCCTAAAAATCTAATTTAAAAATAAATTAAAATAAATAACTAAATTCTACTAGATAAACCAAACAATAACAAAACAGTAGCAAAAAGAATCAATCAAAAATATTTAATAAAACTCAAGATACGGCCAAAATAGTGATTTGAACAAATTTTATCAAACTCAAATTTACACTACTCAATGAAATCCAATGGTACAAACAGAAACTTCAAAAAAATTTGAATCTAATGCAAAATAAATCAATCAATTTGGATCTAAAATATAAAAGTTATAAGCAATATAAAATCAGAACTATTCTGATTTTAAAACAGAAACGAAAATAACAAAAAAAACTAACGGGCGCTACGGGGTGTGCGAGCTGAAACTAAACAGCGCGCATGCGTTTAATAGGCTAATATAGGTCTATGGCTAAACAGAGTAAACCGATCGGGCCGGTCTAACTAAACCAGGAACTAAACCGGAAAAGACCGACTTAAATCGATCTAAACAAATAAACCTAACTGTTCACGGGATCTAATCTACACCGTTGGATTAAGATCGAATGGTGAGGGGAGAAGGAGAGCTCACATCGGCGGCGGTGGAACTCCGGCGACGGAGATAGTGGTGGTGATGCACCCGTGGTTGTCCGCGTCGGGGAAGAGCACCAGACGACAAGGCGCTGGATGGCGAGCTCGGCAGTGGTCGGTAGCTGCTTTGGAGACGACGGAGTTGAACGACGGTGAGGTCGAGGCGGCGATGGCGTCGGGTGGTCGATGTTGGTGGTGTTCCGATGGGTTTTGGGAGAGGGCGAGGGCACGGGGAGGTGCGGACGAGCGAGGGGGTTTCGGTGGTGGGTTCGGACGGTGATGAGGTGGTCGTAGTGGAGAGCTAGGGCGATAATGGTGCGCGGCGGCGCTCGGGTTCCGGCGAGGGATTGCAGGCGATGGAGAGGGGTTCGGGGCGGCTTCAGGGCGGAAACGGACAAGGAGTAGGGGTATATATAGGGGGAGGCGTTCCTTGGTGGAGGGGGCGAATCGGGGGAGGATCCCGCGATCTCCGAGATACGGCGGCGGCGGCGCGATCTTGCTGCGGCGGTTGCGTGCGGAGGAGGAAGAAGACGGCGAGGTCCACCGGTCAGCGAGAGAGAGAGGGAAGAGTTCGATCGGGCGACCGGTCGTGAGGGGATTCGGGTGACAGCGCGGCTGGGCTGCGGCTGCGGCTCTAGCTTGCTGTTGGGCCGCGCCGGGTGGTTGGCTGGGCCGGTTGGCCTGGCCAGCTCCGGGGTTCTTTTCCTTTTTTTTGAAATAAGGCAGAGGAAAAAAAACTAAAATAAGATAAATCTATAATATTTTTATATAGTACATATATATATATCAAAATGTTCATAAAAAGAAATCCTAAAAGATGAACATATTTTCATCTACAAATAAAATTCAAAAATAATAATAATAAACCAAACAGTGCTACTATTGCATTAAAACCCAACAAAAATCATTTGTAAAATACCAACATGATTTCAAATTTAATTTCTCCTAATTTTCCATTGTAGGGAATCATTTTACCCTTATTTCCATTTATTTAATTTCAGGAGAAAAATAATTTGATTAAAAGTCAAATAACTCCTAAATGGTTTTGAATTTGAATTTCAAACCACTTCCAACTCTATTTCATATAATTTGAAGAAGTCATTTTATCTTCTCTCATGAAAATCATTGAGTTGCATAAATCTTCTGAATTGGAAATATGTCCAAAAGGAATTCAAATCTTTTCAAAACCCTTTTCATTTCAAATGGAAGAAATCATATTTTCTTCACTCTAGGGTTTTGTGGTGAAATAAAATTTGAATTCATTGAGAATCAAAAATGCAAAGTGAAAGTCTGGGAAAGTCATTTCATTCCCTCTCATTCAACTTTTCAAAAAGTTTCAAATTCCACTCAGTTTCACACAATCAATCACTCACAATCAAACAAATAAATCAAAGTTATTTATTTAATATAACATTCCAAAATTTAGAATTTTGGGATGTCAAAATTCATCCAAATACACTCAAGGTCCGACTACGGAACCAAAATAAAAGAAGACTACCCCAAATGCTACACAGATCCCCGATCGTCCCAACTGGGCTCCACTACTGATCAACTAGAAACGGAGCAACATAACGAACAGATCTTCATCGAGCTCCTCCTTGAGCTCGGTTGCGTCACCTACACGATATCATCAGCACCTACAGACTGGTTTTGGAAGTAACTGTGAGTCATGGGGACTCAGCAATCTCACACCCTCGCGATCAAGACTATTTAAGCTTATGGGTAAGGTAAAGGCGTGAGGTGGAGCTGCAGCAAGCGAATAGCATATATGGTGGCTACCTTATGCAAATGAGAGCGAGAAGAGAAGGCAAAGCACGTTCGAGAAACTATGATCAAGAAGTGATCCTAGAACAACTTACGTCAAACATAACTCCAACACCGTGTTCACTTCCCGGACTCCACCGAGAAGAGACCATCACGGTTACACACGCGGTTGATGTATTTTTAATTAAGATCAACTTCAGGTTTTCTAAAACCGGACATTAACAAATTCCCATCTGCCCATAACCGCGGGCACGGCTTTCGAAAGTTCAAATCCCTGCAGGGGAGTCCCAACTTAGCCCATCACAAGCTCTCACGATCAACGAAGGATATTCCTTCTCCCAAGACAATCCGATCAGACTCGGCATCCAGGTTACAAGACATCTCAACAATGGTAAAACAAGTCCAGCAACACCGCCCGAATGTGCTGACAAATCCCGATAGGAGCTGCACATATCTCGTTCTTAGGGCACACTCAGATAGGTCAAGCTATGAGTAAGACCAACCCTCGAGTTTCCCTGAGGTGGCCCCGCAGGCTGCCTAGTTCATACCAACACTCAGAGGAGCACTGTCCCAGGGGGTTTAAATAAAGATGACCCTCGGGCTCCGAAAACCCAAGGGAAAAAGAGGCTAGGTGGTGAATGGTAAAACCAAGGTTGGGCATTGCTGGAGGAGTTTTATTCAAGGCAAACTGTCAAGGGGTTCCCATTATAACCCAGCCGCATAAGGAACGCAAAATCCGGGAACATAACACCGATATGACGGAAACTAGGGCAGCAAGAGTGGAACAAAACACCAGGCATAAGGCCGAGCCTTCCACCCTTTACCAGGCATGGCATGAAGATACTCAAAGCATATAACAAAAGTCCCTTAGTGACCATAAGCCAAAAGGGATCAGAAAATACCATTGCAAGCATGTGAACATAGCAAAAACATAAACACATTCAGACTTTGTGAAAAACTGGAGCATGCAAAACAGATTAACAAGTAGGCATGTTTATGAGCTCGATGCACACACTACAAAGCATGGCATGATAATCTAAGCATACACCCAGCAAGAAGATATGGCATAGAAGCTAGACATGGCAAGAACAACAACATAGCATGCACGGATCAACAACAACAAGCTTGGCAAAATAGCAAAACATGTTAACAATCTGCCAGGAACATTTTATAGCAAAAGTAGAGCTCGATTGACTCAAGCTAGGATGCTCCATAATTGCAAACAAAGACATGGATGGATAGAGCACCACAATATCTACAAAACATCCTTACTGATCATCCTCAAAAGAGGCACGGATCACAAGGAAACAACATGAACATATTGTATAAAAACAATAACAGGACAAGGACTTAGTGAAATTCTAAGTCCGTGAAAACAACATCATTGAGTAAGCTACTTTACATGCTTGTGCTAGTCACCACAAAGATCACACAAATACAAGGCATACACCCCTGTAAATATGGCATGGCATTCATCAAAACACATGTAGAGCTCAGGATCATAGCATGCACACATTAATCATGGAAAAAATGACAAAAGGCTATTTGCTGAAACAGATCTGACATAACCATCACATAGCCCTATTCCAACAGCATTTCGGGCAAAAAGATGAGCTCAAATGAAAATGATGCAATGAGATGAAATGATGTACTCGTCGAGACGAACATTTTGATATGCTACACGCACGAATCGGAGCTATGGATGTAGAGTTATGGCATGTCAAAGATAGCAAAAAATCTAGGGTTTGGAGAGGAAAAAGTCAACCCTCTTCTCAGATCTGGATCGGCCGGATCACTGTAGAAGGGCGCGGTGGCCGAGGTTCGCCAGAGGTTGACCGGAGTGGGGCGCGGTGGCCGGACTTGCCGAGAAAAGAAGGGCTCGCCGGGGCGCCGGGCGGCGAGGGCGTACGGCGGCGAGGGTGACGGAGCTGCGGGGGAACCGGAGCGGGGCAGCGCCGTCCGGTGAGGAGGCGGCGGTGGCCGTCGTCAACACCGGCGAGGGACGCGGCAGCCGGCGCGGTGGCCTGCGGCGTCGGGCGGAGGCAGGAGGACGAGGGCGGCGCGGGAGCTGACGGGCCGGAGAGGGTGGCGGCGCGCGCGGCCGGGCCGCGGGGGCTCTCCCTGGGCCGGGACGGGCCGCGGCGGTGGAAGAGGATGGAGGGACACGTGGCGCGAGATGAGTGGTGGCGGTGGTGCGTCCGGCGGCCGGTGGACGTGTCCGGCCAGGCAGAGAGGAAATTTTAGGGTTTCGGGGGAGGAGACCGGGATTTGGAATGAGGGGTCTATATATAGGCGTAGAGGGAGCTAGGGAGCTCCAAATGAGGTACAGTTTGTGGCCACGCGATCGTGATCGAACGACCGAGATGATGGAGGGGGTTTAGGTGGGTTTTTGGGCCACTTTGGAAGGGTGTTGGGCTGCAACACACACGAGGCCTTTTTAGTCCCTCGGTTAACCGTTGGAGTATCAAATGAAGTCCAAATGGCACGAAACTTGGGATGCGGTCTATCGGTAGTAAACCAAGGCCGCATAGCAAGTCTCAGCCCAATCCGAAAACGTTTAACACCCACACACAAAAGGGGGTAGAAAGGAACACCGGAGGACATAGGAGCACCTGATTGCAAAACGGACAACGGGGAAAATGCTCGGATGCATGAGACGAACATGTATGCAAATGAAATGCACATGATGACATGATATGGAATGCATGACACACAAGCAATGACAAGGAAACAACAGCGAATAACTGGAATACACCTGGGACATCGTTCTCGGGGCGTTACACTTGGGTTCAGAAACCCATGCTTTTTCCTCCCAAACCATCCAAGAAAAAGGATGATGAGGATTTTGAGCGCTTTTCTGAAATGATTAGACCTATCTTTTTGCGTATGCGATTAACTGATATGCTCAAAATGAATCCTTATGCTAAGTATATGAAAGATATTGTTACTAACAAAATAAAGATACCGGAAGCTGAAATTTCCACCATGCTTGATAATTATACTTTTAAGGGTGGAATACCTAAGAAACTAGGAGATCCAGGAGTACCAACTATACCATGCTCCATTAAAAGAAACTATGTTAAAAATACTTTATGTGATCTTAGAGCCGGTGTTAGTGTTATGCCTCTCTCTTTATATCATAGACTTGATTTGAATAAGTTGACACCTACTGAAATATCTTTGCAAACGGCTGATAAATCAACTGCTATACCTGTCGGTATTTGTGAGGATGTGCATGTTGTGGTTGCAAAACGTTACTATTTTAACAGACTTTGTTACTCTTGATATTCCCAAGGACGATAGTATGTCCATTATTCTTGGAAGACCCTTTTTGAATACTGCAGGGGCTGTTATTGATTGCACCAAAGGCCATGTCACTTTTCATGTTAATGGTAATGAGCATATGGTACACTTTCCGAGGAAACAACCTCAAGTCCACAGTATCAATTCTATTGGAAAAATTCCATCGATTATTTTTGGAGGTTTTCAATTTCCTCTTCCTATTGTCAAGAAGAAATATGATATTCTTATTGTTGGGGATGTGCATATCCCCATTGAGGTAACCTAGTGTTATTCAAAAATTCTTCGGTACCATGTTATTCGGAATGAGTTCATTAACAAGACCTGATCAACCTTGTTAGTGGATTCCTTTTTGATGAGCATGAGATGGATGAAGTTAGAAAACACAACTCCTTGTACCCTCTTTTTACTTTCTGTTATTTATATTAAATAAAGCAAAAATAGTAATTTCTATCTGTTTTCTGATTATCTGTGCAATATAAAAATACCCCAAAAATAAAAGTTCTCCAAATGCCCTGAAATTTAAATATGATTTTTTCTGGAATATTTGAGAATATCTGGCACTGAGAACACAGCAGGGGGAGCAAAGCACCTGGCCACGAGGGTCCACGGTGCGCCCACCCCCCTAGGCGCGCCCCCTACCTCGTGGGCCCATGGTAGCTCCCCTCCACTTATTCCTGCACCCACACACTTCTTCTTCCTCCCAAAAAAATCACAATCCAGCTCAAGCACGAGTTCTAGCTCATTTTGCTGCGATTTTCGATCTCCTTGCTCAAAGCACCTCTCACAAAACTGCTTTGGGGGATTGTTCCTTGGTATGTAACTCCTCCATTGGTCCAATTAGTTTTTGTTCTAGTACTTTATTCATTGCAAATTTGTGCTGCCTAGGTGACCATGTTCTTGAGCTTGCATTTCAAATTTATATGGTTCCAAGTAGTTCTAATGCATGATATAGGCTCTAGGCACTTATAGGAGTAGTTGCTATCAATTTTGTTGAGTTTGGTTTACTTTTATTTGAAGTTGCTAAAAATTTCAGAAATTTTTCAGAAGAAGAAATATGTTTAGGAAAATGTACCAAGGTGGTTCTTCAAGGAAGCAAGGACCCATGGTTGCAATGCGTGATGCTGATGATGAGCCACCAAGGGACGCTCCAGTGCGGCCATGTGAATGGCCTTCAGAGGACTTCATGGATCGGGCAGGAATTAAAGAAGAATTTAACGCATATTTGCGTAATGCTGATCTTGTGAGCTTCGAGGCGGAAAAGTGCCATCAGTACCACTATCTCACTAGTTCCTTTGTGAGGAGGTTTGAATTTTCATCTTCACGCAATTCTCAAATTATCCTGTTTGATCTTTATGAAAATTCTTATACTATGGACTTAGAGGATTTTACCACTGCTTGCAAACTTCCACAATGGGGTAGTACTAGGGAACCTCACAAATCTGAGTTTAGAGATTTTCTTGCTAGTATAACTGTGGGGGAATCTGGAGATATAACACAAGCTACCATAGGGAGCATTCATTTTCCTGCTATACATTATTTTGCTCTCTTCATAGGTAGGTGCATAAATGGTAAGGATGAAGCATGTCACATGTGTGTCTCTCACCTCAGTGTTCTTAGGAGTGCTATATTAGGAGATAAACATTATAATTTGGGAGCCATTATTGCACGTAGGTTGCATAATAATAGATTTAATGGAGATTTCTTTGGTGGAATTTATGCAACCCGTCTAGCTAATTGTAACATCCCAAAATTCTAAATTTTGGAATGTCATATTAAATAGATAGATTTGATTGATTGCTTGATTGTTGTGTGATTGATTGAGTGAAATTCGAAACTTTTTGAAAGTTAAATGAGAGGGAATAAAAGGACTTTCCTAAACTTTCATTTTTGCTTTCTGATCTCCGTGAATTCAAATTCTTTTCACCACAAAAAACACTGGAGAGGAGGTGACATGACTTCTTCCATTTATTTAAATGAAAAGGGGTTTTGAATAGATTTCAATTTCATTTGGAAATATTTCAAATTCAGAAACTTTAAGCAACTCAATGATTTTCACGAGAGGAGATAAAATGACTTCTTCAAATTATGAAATATGAGTTGGGCGTTTCAAGGATCAAATTCAATGTCCTCTTGAAATTTTCAATTTGGAGTTGTTTGAGTTTTATTCAAATTATTTTTCTCCAAAAATAAAATATATGGAAAATAAGGTAACATGATCCCATACATCAGAAAATTGGAGAGAAATAAATTTCAATTAATTTTGGTATTTTTATAATGATTTTTATTGGATTTTATTAGACCAGTAGCATTCTTTGAATTATCTGAATTTGTGTGAATTATATTTAATGCTAGGAAAATGTTCAACTTGTAGAAAATTGTTTTCTGAAAATTTTGATATATAATATGCCTATATAAAGTTTTAGTTTAATTTTTGTTTTTCAGTTTACCACTTTCTGTTTAAAAAAACAAATAACAAAAACTGCGCGCGCCTGAAACTAACTGTCGCCCACGTGCGCATCATAGTACCAGCGGGCGCCCCATCTTTTCTTTTTCTTTATGCTATATGGGCCAGGCCCAGCCGGCCATATTCCTTCCCCATATTTGTTTTCCATAGTTTTTCTTTTCTTTTCTATTGCTCAAAAAAAATTACAGTGTGCGCGGCCGGCCGAACTGCCTAAAGGCCTTTTGGCCCATGGCGCACCTCCCATCTATGTTTCGTATATTTTCGTCTACGTTTTGTCCCACATTGCCTAACTTTTGACCCTTAAACCTCCTTTCCATCTATAAATATAGACCCAGAGCCTCTAAATATCATCCAATTCGGGTTAAATCAATATTTTAGTTTGACTAGATAAAAATATTTTTCTCCCCTCCGGCGCGACTTTTGGAAATTATCTCCTTTCTCCAAAGTCATCTTTTCTCCGTCTTGTAAAGATATTTTTCTTTATACTTCCGTAGTTTAATATTTGTAGACTAATACGATAAAATAATTAGATTATCAATTAGTCTACGTATTTATACATTAGACCCTAGCCGTAGCTATTTTTCTTCCGTAAAACAGCTTGGCCCTGATTTTTCAAATAGTCATAACTTTTTACTCGTTCATCCAAATTAGATGAAACCAACTCCTATAGCTTCGTCTTCTTTTTTTTTCCTATCCAGTGAACCTGTCACATCAACTTTTTGATATTTTCAATTTTCAAATTTTGTTTAGATTTATATTTTCAATCTTCTGATCATAACTTGAGTTTTATAACTCCGATTTAGTTGATTCTTTTTGCAAATCGAAGCTCTTGACCTAAACTTTCTGATAAGGCCAAATTCACATAATTTTGGTACTGTTAGAAATTGTTTTATGTTGCAAGAGTTACTATTGCTTGCTCATGATAGATTGAACGGAGTGTGACGAGTAGAACTATCAAGAGTTATGAGTGCGAATCATCTTCATCAACATTACAGGCAAGTTCACACTTTGATCATACCTCTTTACTACCCAGTTTTTATTGCATTAGATCAATCCTCAAACAATTGCATGGTTAGGATCAAATTAAATTGTGGGTTTTGGGAAGTAGATGAGGTAGTACCTATTACCTGTTTTATTATCAAACCCTGGGAGTTACTTCTACGTTTGCTTATGCCATGCTATGCTTGTAGACGTGGATTGGGTTTGAGTGTATCCATGACCGATGTGAGAATGTTAATTAATGGTTCAACTTAAGGTGGCAACTTTAATACACATCTGGGTGGATTGAGGCACCTGGGTATTCCAGCGATTGCCTATTTTTCTTTATGGACCGCCACCCAGGCTCAAAGGGATAATGAGATTATTCATACTAGAAACTTCCGTGTGCAGCCACAAGCTACTATGGGCTCTAGCATAGTTGACTAAGTCGTGCGAACTCTTACAGTAGTAGACTAGCAGATGTAGGGGATGTATGTTGGTATTGACTACCCGATCATAAGGTGCTAGCGCTTCTGAAAGGCTATGTCTCGGTTGTCCATTTCTCAAACGCCATGTAGTGCGAGAATCCCAACGGAGGAGATCGAGTCTTGTGGGGAAAAGTGCGCAAACCTCTGCAGAGTGTATAAACTAATCATGATTAGCCGTGTCCCCGGTTATGAACGTCTTGGGTATCTAGTACTTGGATTATCATGTGAATCTCATCATGTGACTTTCATTAATTTTGTTGGGTTTTAATGATGATGTTTAATTGGGATTGAGAGGGTGTCTACACTCTCAATGTTTAACAACCACCATGATAGTTAAATAAAATTTATTCCTTTCAGTAGGGAAAAATTAGCTTTTCACAAAAACCTTATAACCATAGATCTTTTCCACCAGCCATATATGCATGTAGTGATAGCCATTATTCATCCTTTCTCTATGGTGTGAATTTGCCAGTACATTCAATGTACTGACCCTTTGTGGCTGCAACGTCTCACGTTGCAGGATTATCTTACGACGAGTAAGTGATACATTAGGGTTACAATTTCTATACTCAACTTTGCCGTTGGTGTTGATGGGAATCCACAACCTTGTTACTTCCGCTATTTTGGATTGAGGTAATAGTATTTTATGTTACTTTATACATGTGATTTACCTCTGTTATAAATCCTCGAGTATTGTGTGTGTCAGCATACCGATCCAGGGATGACACTTAAGCACAGAGACTTGACCGTCTGAGGTCGGGTCGCTACAAGATGGTATCAAAGCCCATGTTGACTGTAGGACATGACCCCCTAGAAACTGGCAAGCCCATAGGAAAGATTTTCTCTATAACTTCATTTTTTCAGAAAAAAGATCTTTTACCTCTCTTCTCTTCTGAGCTTATTCAAATATTCCCTTTTAGTGAGACCAAATACCCTTTTCCCCCTTTTTGAGCACACGAAGATTTGGCTGATGAGACCACTTCAAGAAGTACAAGATATCGAACAACTAAGACCACTTCGGAATGAAGAGGATTTTACCGTGTATTATAATAATGGAAACTACAACGGTTGAAGAATCCGAAGACTAGGAGAATTTGAAGGCTCTGTAGAATTTCCAGATTTGTATGACCTAGGAAAGCTACCCTTATGGAACTTGGCAGACTATTGAAGTTGTCAATATTTGAGATCAAGGTGTATTGGAGAAAGACCGGAACATGGAGCATGAGAACTCAAAGTTTTGACAAGAAAACCCTAAGGCAGGAGATATCAACTATGGAAGATAGCTCTTGGCAATATCAAGGGCAGAAACACGGTTATCCGTGATGTCATCGCCCACTGATGCTATTGTCACCATGCTGAGTTAAGGATGCATTTCTTCAAGAATGGATTTGATGGAAGAAGGCTGATGGAGCACCTATCATCAAAAGATGAAGTTTTAACCTAGGCCGGTGTATCACCAGGATCTGGAGTAGTACATCAAGAAGTTTAAGGTGGAGCTCCATGAAGCTGTATTAAACAAGGAAGCATTTCGTGAAGAACTCAGGAACCAAAAGCTGAAAGTAGCCAAGCTGGAGGAGCTACAACCTCGAGATACCGGAGATTTGTCAGGAACTGAAGGACAGTATGACCATGGCTCATGCCAAGTTTGTTGAAACCTAGAAGTTTGGAATGCAACTCCAGAATATTCAAGGATGTTATGAGAGACTTTGCTACAACAGAGATGAGCTGGCAAAAGAACTTGAGAAGGACAAGCACGATCGAAAGAAGCCATCAGAGACATGAACAAGACTCGTAGAGCTTGATGACTTTGAAGATTTATTGACCTTTAGAAGACCCAACCCCTGTTATATGCCTGCGCTAGATGCGACGTTTGTGAGCTGTCATTTGTTTGATGTTTTTCCAACAGCCAGAGATAAAATCTGTCTTTTCAAAACCATTGTTTGTATTGTGTGCATCCCTCTCCCTCTCTCTTATCTCACCCCAAACCCGCATGGACCCAATAGAGGATGAATGGAGATGAGCTTGTATTTTCTGGACCAATGAGTCAGTTGGAGACAGACCGATGGATTCAGAACATGGAGGATCACATGGAGAATAACCCTATAGTTGGAAATGATATGACCGAGCATGCTCTTCGGTGCTTTGAAAGAGGTGCTGCTACTTGGTGGAGGATGTACCAAACCAAGAATGGGTGGCAAGGAGTAACCACTTGGAGAGAATTTAAGTTGACTTTGCCAAAGTCTCGGTTTGTGTCCCAGAAGTTGAAGCCTTATGGAAAGGATATGAAGAAATCTTGTACATGCAAGATTTTTGGAGAAATAGGACACACCCATAAAGAACACAAGGATGAATGCCCTAATTGTGAAGGAAGTCACCCAGTTGAAGAATGCCAACCAGGCAGATTACTTGTTTCTTGTGTGAAGGGACTACCCACTATCCTGCTCGGTGCCACATTTACCCCATGGTACAACGAACCATCCAACAAAAGAAAGAAGTAATGAAAGGAGCCCTCATGGAAATTTTAGAAGAAGTTGTGATGAAGGAAGAGATGGAGGACACACCTAAAGAAGACCCGAGTAAACCCCGCACTAAGTCTTGCTATTCATGTGGAGAAGAAGGACACATCTCCCAAAATTGTTTGAACGGGGATCTAGTAGAATTCCTGACAGAGGAAGTAGAATATGACCCACAGGAAATAGAAGCCCTGATTTGAATGGAAAAGTCCAGGAACAGAAACTGGTTGGAGCCCAGGAGGGACCTGAGTCATATCACCTGTTACAGGTGCAAGGAGTCAGGGCACTACCTCAACAGTTGCCCAAAAAGGAAACCTCGAGACTTGTCAGAAGTAATATGTTTTAGTTGTAATGGAGCGGGGCACTTTGCCAGAGAATGCCCCAAGGAGAAGGAAACTTGTGCTAGATAGTTGAGTTTGCAACAAAAGAAATGGAGTAGCAGAAGTGAGAACATTTTCTTTTATATTGAGGTGTTGAGTTGAGACATGTAATGGAAAAGCGAGAGATTGTAATCATTTGAGAATGAATAAAGTTAGCATCGTTGGTACTGATATGGATTTTATGAGTTGTTACTCTATGAAGAAGAATTTTGGCCATTTTGTGTTGGAAATATGCCCTAGAGGCAATAATAAATTGATTATTATTATATTTCCTTGTTCATGATAATCGTTTATTATCCATGCTAGAATTGTATTGATAGGAAACTCAGATACATGTGTGGATACATAGACAACACCATGTCCCTAGTAAGCCTCTAGTTGACTAGCTCGTTAATCAATAGATGGTTATGGTTTCCTGGCCATGGACATTGGATGTCGTTGATAACGGGATCACATCATTAGGAGAATGATGTGATGGACAAGACCCAATCCTAAGCCTAGCACAAAAGATCGTGTAGTTCGTTTGCTAGAGCTTTGCCAATGTCAAGTATCTCTTCCTTTGACCATGAGAGCGTGTAACTCCTGGATACCGTAGGAGTGCTTTGGGTGTATCAAACGTCACAATGTAACTGGGTGACTATAAAGGTGCACTACAGGTATCTCCGAAAGTATCTATTGTTTTATGCGGATCGAGACTGGGATTTGTCACTCCGTGTAAACGGAGAGGTATCTCTGGGCCCACTCGGTAGGACATCATCATATGCGCAATGTGACCAAGGAGTTGATCACGGGATGATGTGTTACGAAACGAGTAAAGTGACTTGCCGGTAACGAGATTGAACAAGGTATTGGATACCGACGATCGAGTCTCGGGCAAGTAACATACCGATAGACAAAGGGAATTGTATACGGGATCGATTGAGTCCTTGACATCGTGGTTCATCCGATGAGATCATCGTGGAACATGTGGGAGCCAACATGGGTATCCAGATCCCGCTGTTGGTTATTGACCGGAGAATGTCTCGGTCATGTCTGCATGTCTCCCGAACCCGTAGGGTCTACACACTTAAGGTTCGATGACGCTAGGGTTATAAAGGAAGCTTGTATGTGGTTACCGAATGTTGTTCGGAGTCCCGGATGAGATCCCGGACGTCACGAGGAGTTCCGGAATGGTCCGGAGGTAAAGATTTATATATATGAAGTCCTGTTTCGGCCATCGGGACAAGTTTCGGGGTCATCGGTATTGTACATGGGCCAAGGGCACCAGCCCCAAGAGGCCCATGCGCCTAGGGAACCCTAGAGGGAAGAGTCCTCAAGGGGGAAGGCACCTCCGAGGTGCCTTGGGGAGGATGGACTCCTCCCCCCCTCTTAGCCGCACCCCTTTCTTGGAGGAAGGGGCAAGGCTGCGCCTCCCCCCTCTCCCCTGCCCCTATATATAGTGGAGGGGAGGGAGGGCATCCATACCTGAGCCCTTGGCGCCTCCCTCCCTCCCGTGACACCTCCTCCTCTCCCGTAGGTGCTTGGCGAAGCCCTGCAGGATTGCCACGCTCCTCCATCACCACCACGCCGTTGTGCTGCTGCTGGATGGAGTCTTCCTCAACCTCTCCCTCTCTCCTTGCTGGATCAAGGCGTGGGAGACATCGTCGAGCTGTACGTGTGTTGAACGCGGAGGTGCCGTCCGTTCGGCACTAGGATCATCGGTGATCTGAATCACGACGAGTACGACTCCATCAACCCCGTTCACTTGAACGCTTCCGCTTAGCGATCTACAAGGGTATGTAGATGCACTCTCTTTCTACTCGTTGCTGGTCTCTCCATAGATAGATCTTGGTGATACGTAGGAAAATTTTTGAATTTCTGCTACGTTCCCCAACAGTGGCATCATGAGCTA
The DNA here is from genome assembly GCF_018294505.1 of Triticum aestivum. Lineage (NCBI taxonomy): Eukaryota > Viridiplantae > Streptophyta > Magnoliopsida > Poales > Poaceae > Triticum > Triticum aestivum. The sequence continues at coordinate 87,944,960 of NC_057794.1, read as the reverse complement.
GGTCTATTGCGTAGATTCTTTGCACGAGTAGAACATAAAGTAGTTGTGGGCGTTGATGTTGTTCAATATGCTTACCGTTACTAGTCCAATCTTGTTTCGACGGTATTGTGGGATGAAGCGGCCCGGACCGACCTGACATGTACTCTTACGTGAGACAGGTTCCACCGATTGACATGCACTTGGTGCATAAGGTGGCTAGCGGGTGCCAGTCTCTCCCACTTTAGTCGGAACGGATTCGATGAAAAGGGTCCTTATGAAGGGTAAATAGCAATTGGCATATCACGTTGTGGTTTTGCGTAGGTAAGAAACGTTCTTGCTAGAAACCCATAGCAGCCATGTAAAACATGCAAACAACAATTAGAGGACGTCTAACTTGTTTTTGCAGAGTATGCTATGTGATGTGATATGGCCAAAAGGATGTGATGAATGATATATGTGATGTATGAGATTGATCATGTTCTTGTAATAGGATTCACGACTTGCATGTCGATGAGTATGACAACCGGCAGGAGCCATAGGAGTTGTCTTAATTTATTGTATGACCTGCGTGTCATTGAAGAACGCCATGTAAACTACTTTACTTTATTGCTAAACGCGTTAGTCATAGAAGTAGAAGTAGTCATTGGCGTGACAACTTCATGAAGACACGATGATGGAGATCATGATGATGGGGATCATGGTGTCAAGCCGGTGACAAGATGATCATGGAGCCCCGAAGATGGAGATCAATGGAGCTATATGATATTGGCCATATCATGTCACAACTATATAATTGCATGTGATGTTTATTATGATTATGCATCTTGTTTACTTAGGACGACGGTAGTAAATAAGATGATCCCTTACAAAATTTCAAGAAGTGTTCTCCCCTAACTGTGCACCGTTGCTACAGTTCGTCGCTTCTAAGCACCACGTGATGATCGGGTGTGATGGATTCTTACGTTCACATACAACGGGTGTAAGACAGTTTTACACAGCGAAAACACTTAGGGTTAACTTGACGAGCCTAGCATGTACAGACATGGCCTCGGAACACGGAGACCGAAAGGTCGAGCATGAGTCGTATGGTAGATACGATCAACATAAAGATGTTCACGGATGATGACTAGTCCGTCTCACGTGATGATCAGACACGGCCTAGTTGACTCGGATCATGTGATCACTTAGATGACCAGAGGGATGTCTATCTAAGTGGGAGTTCATAAGATGAACTTAAATTATCCTGAACATAGTCAAAAGACCTTTTGCAAATTATGTGTAGCTCGCGCTTTAGTTCTACTGTTTTAGATATGTTCCTAGAGAAAATATAGTTGAAAGTTGATAGTAGCAATTATGCGGACTAGGTCCGTAAACTGAGGATTGTCCTCATTGCTTCATAGAAGGCTTATGTCCTTAATGCACCGCTCAGTGTGCTGAACCTCGAACGTTGTCTGTGGTTGTTGCGAACATCTGACATACACGTTTTGATAACTATGTGATAGTTCAGTTAAACGGTTTAGAGTTGAGGCACCAAAGACGTTTTTGAAACATCGCGAAACATATGAGATGCTTTGAGGGCTGAAATTGGGATTTCAGGCTCGTGCCCATGTCAAGAGGTATAAGACCTCCGATGACTTTCTTAACCTGCAAACTAAGGAGAAAAGCTCAATTGTTGAGCTTGTGCTCAGATTGTCTGAGTACAACAATCATTTGAATCGAGTGGGAGTTGATCTTCCAGATAAGATAGTGATGGTTCTCCAAAGTCATTGTCACCAAGCTGTTAGAGCTTCGTGATGAACTATAACATATCAGGGATAGATATGATGATCCTTGAGGTATTCGCGATGTTTGACACCGCGAAAGTAGAAATCAAGAAGGAGCATCAATTGTTGATGGTTGGTGAAACCACTAGTTTCAAGAAGGGCAAGGGCAAGAAGGGATACTTCATGAAACGGCAAATCAGCTGCTGCTCTAGTGAAGAAACCCAAGGTTGAACCCAAACCCGAGACTAAGTGCTTCTGTAATAAGGGGAACAACCACTAGAGCAGAATTACCCTAGATACTTGGTAGATAAGAAGGCTGGCAAGGTCGATAGAAGTATATTGGATATACATTGTGTTAATGTGTACTTTGCTAGTACTCCTAGTAGCACCAGGGTATTAGATACCGGTTCGGTTGCTAAGTGTTAGTAACTCGAAACAAAAGGCTACGGAATAAACGGAGACTAGCTAAAGGTGAGCTGACGATATGTGTTGGAAGTTTTTCCAAGCTTGATATGATCAAGCATCGCACGCTCCCTCTACCAAAGAGATTGGTGTTAAACCTAAATAATTGTTATTTGGTGTTTGCGTTGAGCATAGACATGATTGGATTACGTCTATCGCAATACGGTTATTCATTTAAGGAGAATAATGGTTACTCTGTTTATTTGAATAATACCTTCAATGGTCTTACACCTAAAATGAATGGTTTATTGAATCTCGATCGTAGTGATACACATGTTCATGCCAAAAGATATAAGATAGTAATGATAGTACCACTTACTTGTGGCACTGCCATGTAAGTCATAATGGTATAAAACGCATGAAGAAGCTCCATGTTGATGGATCTTTGGACTCACTCGTTTTGAAAAGTTTGAGACATGCGAACCATGTCTATTGGTGTATACGCATGAAGAAACTCCATGCAGATGGATCGTTTGGACTCACTTGATTTTGGATCACTTGAGATATGCAAATCATACCACATAGGCAAGATGACTGAAAAGCCTCGGTTTCAGTAAAATGGAACAAGATAGCAACTTGTTGGAAGCAACACATTTTGATGTGTGCGGTCCAATGAGTGCTGAGGCATGCAGTGAATATCGTTATATTCTTACTTCACAGATGATTCAAGTAGATGTTGAGAATATTTACTTGATGAAACACAAGTCTGAATTATTGAATGGTTCAAATAATTTCAGAGTGAAGTAGAAGATCATTGTGACAAGAGGATAAAATGTCTATGATATGATCATAGAGATGAATATCTGAGTTACGAGTTTTGGCACACAATTAAGACATTGTGGAAATTGTTTTGCAATTAATACCGCCTGGAACACCATAGTGTGATGGTGTGTCCGAACATCATAGTTGCACCCTATTGGATATGGTGCGTACCATGATGTCTCTTATCGAATTACCACTATCGTTCATGGGTTAGGCATTAGAGACAACCACATTCACTTTAAATAGGGCACCACATAATTCCGTTGAGATGACACCGTATGAATTATGGCTTAGAGAAACCTAAGTTGTCATTTCTTGAAAGTTTGGGGCTGCGACGCTTATGTGGAAAAGTTTCAGGATTGATAAGCTCAAACCCAAAGCGGATAAAATGCATCTTCATAGGACACCCAAAACAGTTGGGTATACCTCCTGTCTCAGATCCGAAAGCAATAAGGGATTGTTTCGAGAATCAGGTCCTTTCTCGAGGAAAAGTTTCTCTCGAAAGAATTGAGTGGGAGGATGGTGGAAACTTGATGAGGTTATTGAACCGTCTCTTCAACTAGTGTGTGGCAGGGCACATGAAGTTGTTCCTGTGGCACCTACACCAATTGAAGTGGAAGCTTATGATAGTGATCATGAAGCTTCGGATCAAGTCACTACCGAACCTCGTAGGACGACAAGGACACGTACTACTTCGGAGTGGTAAGGTGATCCTGTCTTGGAAGTCATGTTGCTAGACAACAATGAACCTACGAGCTATGGAGAAGCGATGGTGGGCCCGGATTCCGATAAATGGCTCGAGGCCATAAAATCCGAGAACGGATCCATGACTTTGGAAGAAATACTTGATGGTCGTAAGGCCATTGGGTACGGATGGATTTCAAAAGGAAGACGGACAATGATGGTAAAAGTCACCATTAAGAAAGCTCGACTTGTCGTTAAGATGTTTTCCGACAAGTTCAAGGAGTTGACTACGATGAGATTTTCTCACTCGTAGCGATGCTAAGAGTCTGTTGGAATTATGTTAGCGATTACTACATTATTTATGAAATCTTGCAGATAGGATGTCAAAAACATGGTTTCCTCGACGATTTTCTTGAGGAAAGGTTGTATGTGATACAACCGGAAGGTTTTGTCAATCCCAAAAGATGCTAATAAGTATGCAAAGCTCCAGCAATCCTTCTAAGGACTGGAGTGAGCATCTCGGAGTTGGAATGTATGCTTTGATGATGATCAAAGATTTTGGTGTATACAAAGTTTGTGAGAAACTTGTATTTCCAAAGAAGTGAGTGGGAGCACTATAGAATTTCTGATGAGTATATGTTGTTGACATATTGATGATCAGAAATGAATTTTTGGAAAGCCTGGATTAAGCTACTTGAACATTGAGCATCAAGATCTATAAGGATAGATCAAAATGCTTAATAATACTTTCAAATGAGCATATACCTTGACATGATCTTGAAGGAGTTCAAGATGGACCAGTCAAAGAAGGAGTTCTTGCCTGAGTTGTAAGGTACGAAGTTAAGACTTAAAGCTCGACCACGGCAGAATAGAGAGAAAGGACGAAGGTCGTCCCCTATGCTTAAGACGTAGGCTCTTCAGTATGCTATGCTGTGTACCGCACCTGAAGTGTGCCTTGCCATGAGTCAGTCAAGGGGTACAAGAGTGATCCAAGAATGGCTCACAGGACAGCGGTCAAAGTTATCCTTAGTAACTAGTGGACTAAGGAATTTTCTCGATTATGGAGGTGGTAAAAGAGTTCGTCGTAAAGGGTTACGTCGATGCAAGCTTAACACCTATCCGGATAGCTTTGAGTAGAGATACCGGATACGTATAATGGAGCAACAATTTAGAATAGCTCCAAGTAGAACAGTTATTTGGAATAGCTCCAAATAGAACGTGGTAGCTGCATCTAGGAGATGACATACAGATTTGTAAAGCACACACGGATCTGAAAGGTTCAGACCCGTTGACTATAACCTCTCTCACAAGCATAACATGATCAAACCCAGAACTCATCGAGTGTTAATCACATGGTAAATGTGAACTAGATTATTGACTCTAGTAAACTCTTTGGGTGTTAGTCACATGGGGATGTGACCTTGAGTGTTAATCACATATCGATGTGAACTAGATTATTGACTCTAGTGCAAGTGGGAGACTGTTGGAAATATGCCCTAGAGGCAATAATAAATTGATTATTATTATATTTCCTTGTTCATGATAATCGTTTATTATCCATGCTAGAATTGTATTGATAGGAAACTCAGATACATGTGTGGATACATAGACAACACCATGTCCCTAGTAAGCCTCTAGTTGACTAGCTCGTTAATCAATAGATGGTTACGGTTTCCTGGCCATGGACATTGGATGTCGTTGATAACGGGATCACATCATTAGGAGAATGATGTGATGGACAAGACCCAATCCTAAGCCTAGCACAAAAGATCGTGTAGTTCGTTTGCTAGAGCTTTGCCAATGTCAAGTATCTCTTCCTTTGACCATGAGAGCGTGTAACTCCTGGATACCGTAGGAGTGCTTTGGGTGTATCAAACGTCACAATGTAACTGGGTGACTATAAAGGTGCACTACAGGTATCTCCGAAAGTATCTATTGTTTTATGCGGATCGAGACTGGGATTTGTCACTCCGTGTAAACGGAGAGGTATCTCTGGGCCCACTCGGTAGGACATCATCATATGCGCAATGTGACCAAGGAGTTGATCACGGGATGATGTGTTATGGAACGAGTAAAGTGACTTGCCGGTAACGAGATTGAACAAGGTATTGGATACCGACGATCGAGTCTCGGGCAAGTAACATACCGATAGACAAAGGGAATTGTATACGGGATCGATTGAGTCCTTGACATCGTGGTTCATCCGATGAGATCATCGTGGAACATGTGGGAGCCAACATGGGTATCCAGATCCCGCTGTTGGTTATTGACCGGAGAATGTCTCGGTCATGTCTGCATGTCTCCCGAACCCGTAGGGTCTACACACTTAAGGTTCGATGACGCTAGGGTTATAAAGGAAGCTTGTATGTGGTTACCGAATGTTGTTCGGAGTCCCGGATGAGATCCCGGACGTCACGAGGAGTTCCGGAATGGTCCGGAGGTAAAGATTTATATATAGGAAGTCCTGTTTCGGCCATCGGGACAAGTTTCGGGGTCATCGGTATTGTACCGGGACCACCAGAAGGGTCCCGGGGTCCCACCGGGTGGGGCCACCTGCCCCGGGGGGCCACATGGGCTGTAGGGGGTGCGCCTTGGCCTACATGGGCCAAGGGCACCAGCCCCAAGAAGCCCATGCGCCTAGGGAACCCTAGAGGGAAGAGTCCTCAAGGGGGAAGGCACCTCCGAGGTGCCTTGGGGAGGATGGACTCCTCCCCCCCTCTTAGCCGCACCCCTTTCTTGGAGGAAGGGGCAAGGCTGCGCCTCCCCCCTCTCCCCTGCCCCTATATATAGTGGAGGGGAGGGAGGGCATCCATACCTGAGCCCTTGGCGCCTCCCTCCCTCCCGTGACACCTCCTCCTCTCCCGTAGGTGCTTGGCGAAGCCCTGCAGGATTGCCACGCTCCTCCATCACCACCATGCTGTTGTGCTGCTGCTGGATGGAGTCTTCCTCAACCTCTCCCTCTCTCCTTGCTGGATCAAGGCGTGGGAGACATCGTCGAGCTGTACATGTGTTGAACGCGGAGGTGCCATCCGTTCGGCACTAGGATCATCGGTGATCTGAATCACGACGAGTACGACTCCATCAACCCCGTTCACTTGAACGCTTCCGCTTAGCGATCTACAAGGGTATGTAGATGCACTCTCTTTCTACTCGTTGCTGGTCTCTCCATAGATAGATCTTGGTGATACGTAGGAAAATTTTTGAATTTCTGCTACGTTCCCCAACATTTTGAGGATATGAGAAATATGGTCTATGGAAGATTTGTGCATTTTAAGGGTGGTAGTACCCTGTAAGAACCGTTGACCCCTGGAAAAGATAAGGATACTCCACTGAGTGGATTTCGGAAAAAATGAATACGAGTTTTGTCTCGATATGTGTGATACCCCAAGAGTGTGTGGGATGAAGTTGGAGACCGTCAGTTGTCTGGACCAAATGTGATCAAGGAGTCAGAAGAGAATATTAAGTTGATTCGAGATAGACTGAAGGTAGCTCAGTCCAGGTAGAAGAGTTATGCAGACTCAAAAAAAATGCAAGGAGGTAGTCCATGAGATTGGAGACAGAGCATGTCTTCGTGTGACCCCTCTGCGAGGAGTTAAATGATTTGGAGTTAAGGGACAGTTAGACCATACTGAGTTTTGGAGCGTATGGGAGAAGTGGCCAACAAGTTGGTGTCACTCGAAGGACTTTCAGGAGTTCATGATGTGTTTCATGTTTTCCCAGTTGAAGAAGTGCCATGCAGAGATGACCAATATTCCCCTGTAAGGACGCTTCACCCTGGAAAGGATAATGATGTTCCACGAAGTAGAATATGGATTTCATAAGTATAAGTTTTTGTCTCGGTATGTGGGATATCCCACGAGGATGAAGAGATGAATTACTATTGAATATAAAGGAGGTATGATGTTGGAAATATGGATCAATAGAAATTCCATGATGAGTCTGAGTAATCATGTCCTAGTTTGGTGCCAATAGAAGGAAGGAAGACAGTATAATTGGATGGATTTAAGAGTCTAGGAAGTTGGATGTTGGATTAGAGATCCGTTGCCCCAATGATGAGTTCAAGGTTTGCAAGTGATGAGATGGGCCATAACCCACAGGCCCCATGACCCGCCAAGAAGCAAGCACACTCTTGCTGAAGGGAAAAACCCTGGAAGAAGTTACGGTTTAATTGATAGACGATCTTATAGGAGTAACGCAAAACCTGAGAGTTGTGAAGGAACGATCGATGTTTGTTTGGCTTGCAGAATCAATGGATTATTCTGAAAGCAGTTCATGGACAAGAGAAATTCTGTAATGCTTGTGAGGATGACCGAGTGTTAAAATGCGAGATTCGCTAAACCGTATACAAGGTAATGGTTTGGGTGCAGAATGGATTGATCACCATACCGACTTACTCTTATTATTCGCCTTGCTATATGGGATGGTAAATCTGAGTGACTTACCCATAGTAGAGCGACGACGATCGAAACCTTGTTTGAACCTTATAATGGTATAAGTATTTTCCCTTGTACAAGGCAGCTTTGCCAACCGTAGGTTATACGGGGAGGATCAACCAGACCCATTTCGTGCAGGAGGAAACCATAAATTGTTGACCACCATGAGATATCGATAGTTGTTTAGTATTGGCGCCAGACCCGTCAGCTATGAAGACCCAATCTCAGAATAACCTTACCAATATGAAAGGACAGAAGAATTGAGGAAAAGGTTATGCCACTACCAGAAGAGCCCAGAGAAGAAATTATCCTGAAGATCTGAGAAGACCGACACTGTTAACAATTTGGATGAAGTATATGAGTTTTGATGGAACCGTAAACATGCTTCTAAGGGTGGTAGCACCCTAGACCCCCTCGTACGACAATTGATGGATTTTGAGGAGACCCCAAACCCTAACCTTTTCTTGCTAGCCTCTCTGAATCTCGAGGACGAGATTCATTTTAGGGGTGGTAGGTTTGTAACATCCCAAAATTCTAAATTTTGGAATGTTATATTAAATAGATAGATTTGATTGATTGCTTGATTGGTGTGTGATTGATTGAGTGAAATTCCAAACTTTTTGAAAGTTAAATGAGAGGGAATAAAAGGACTTTCCCAAACTTTCATTTTTGCTTTCTGATCTCCGTGAATTGAAATTCTTTTCACCACAAAAAACCCTGGAGAGGAGATGACATGACTTCTTCCATTTATTTAAATGAAAATGGGTTTTGAAAAGATTTGAGTTTCATTTGGAAATATTTCAAATTCAGAAACTTTAAGCAACTCAATGATTTTCACGAGAGGAGATAAAATGACTTCTTAAAATTATGAAATATGAGTTAGGAGTTTCAAGGATCAAATTCAAAGTCCTCTTGAAATTTTCAATTTGGAGTTGTTTGAGTTTTATTCAAATTATTTTTCTCCAAAAATAAAATATATGGAAAATAGGGTAACATGATTCCCTACATCAGAAAATTGGAGAGAAATAAATTTGAAATAATTTTTGTATTTTTATAATGATTTTTATTGGATTTTATTAGACCAGTAGCATTCTTTGAATTATCTGAATTTGTGTGAATTCTATTTAATGCTAGGAAAATGTTCAGCTTGTAGAAAATCGTTTTTTGAAAATTTTGATATATAATATGCCTATATAAAGTTTTAGTTTTATTTTTGTTTTTCAGTTTATCACGTTCTGTTTAAAAAAACAAATAACAAAAACTGCCCGCGCGCCTGAAACTAACTGTCGCCCACGTGCGCATCATATTACCAGCGGGCGCCCCATCTTTTCTTTTTCTTTATCCTATATGGGCCAGGCCCAGCCGGCCATATTCCTTCCACATATTTGTTTTCCATAGTTTTTCTTTTCTTTTCTATTGCTCAAAAAATTTACAGTGTGCGCGGCCGGCCGAACCGCTAAAGGCCTTTTGGCCCATGGCGCACCTCTCATCTCTGTTTCATATATTTTCGTCTATGTTTAGTCCCACATTGCCTAACCTTTGACCCTTAAACCTCTTTTCCACCTATAAATATAGACCCAGAGCCTCCAAAAATCATCCAATTCGGGTTAAATCAATATTTTGGTTTGACTAGATAAAAATATTTTTCTCCTCTCCGGCGCGACTTTTGGAAATTATCTCCTTTCTCCAAAGTCCTCTTTTCTCCGCCTTATAAAGGTATCTTTCTTTATACTTCCGTAGTTTATTATTTGTGGACTAATACGATAAAATAATTAGATTATCAATTAGTCTACGTATTTATACATTAGACCCTAGCCGTAGCTATTTTTCTTCCGTAAAACAGCTTGGCCCTGATTTTTCAAATAGCCATAACTTTTTACTCGTTCATCCAAATTAGATGAAACCAACGCCTTTAGCTTCGTCTTGTTTATTTCCTATTCAGTGAACCTGTCACATCAACTTTTTGAAATTTTCAAATTTCGAATTTTGTTTAGATTTATATTCAAACTTCTTTTGATCATAACTTGAGTTTTATAACTCTGATTTAGTTCATTCTTTTTGCAAATCAAAGCTCTTGACCTAAACTTTTTGATAAGGCGAAATTCACATAGTTTTGGTACTGTTAGAAGTTGTTTTATGTTGCAAGAGTTATTTGCTTGGTTTTGATGTTTTCCAAACTGTCTTTTTCGTTCTTCCCGATCTTCTGAGTGATTGCTTATGTGTGGTTACTATTGCTTGCTCACGATAGATTGAACGTAGTGTGACGAGTAGAACTATCAAGACTTATGAGTGTGAATCATCTTCATCAACAATGCAGGCAAGTTCACACTTTGATCATACCTCTTTACTACCCAGTTTTTATTACATTAGATCAATCCTCAAACAATTGCATGAATATGATCTAATTAAATTGTGAGCTTTGGGAAGTAGATGAGGTAGTACCTATTACCTGTTTTATTATCAAACCCTGGGAGTTACTTCTACATTTGCTTATGCCATGCTATGATTGTAGACATGGATTGGGTTTGAGTGTATCCATGACCGATGTGAGAATGTTAATTAATGGTTCAACTTAAGGTGACAACTTTAATACACATCTGGGTGGCTTGAGGCACTTGGGTATTCCAGCGATTACCTATTTTTCTTTATGGACCACCACCCAGACTCAAAGGGATCATGAGATTATTCATACTAGAAACTTCCGTGTGCAGCCACAAGCTACTATGGGCTCTAGCATAGTTGACTAAGTCGTGCGAACTCTTACAGTGGTAGACTAGCAGATGTAGGGGATGTAGGTTGGCACTGTCTACCCAATTGTTAGGTGCTAGCGCTTCTGAAAGACTATGTCTCGGTCATCCATTTCTCAAACATCATGTAGTGTGAGAATCCCAACGGAGGAGATCGAGTCTTGTGGGGAAAAGTGCGCAAACCTCTGTAGAGTGTATAAACTAATCATGATTAGCCGTGTCCCCGGTTATGGACGTCTTGAGTATCTAGTACTTGGATTATCATGCGACTTTAATTAATTTTGTTGGGTTTTAATGATGATTTTTAATTGGGATTGAGAGGGTGTCTACACTCTCAATGTTTAACAACCACCATGATAGTTAAATAAAATTTATTCCTTTGAAGTAGGGAAAAATTGGCCTTTCACAAAAACCTTATAACCATAGATCTTTTCCACCAGCCATATATGCATGTAGTGATAGCCATTGTTCATCCTTTCTCTATGGTGTGAATTTGCCAGTACATTCAATGTACTGACCCTTTGTGGCTGCAACGTCTCATGTTACAGGATTATTTTACGACGAGCAAGTGATACGTTAGGGTTATGATTTCTATACTCAACTTTGCCGTTGGTGTTGATGGGCATCCACAAACTTGTTACTTCCGCTATTTTGGATTGAAGTAATAGTATTTTATGTTACTTTATACATGTGATTTACCTCTATTATAAATCGTCGAGTAATGTGTGTGTCAGCATACCGATCTAGGGATGACAATTAAGCACAGAGACTTGACCGCCTGAGGCCGGGTCGCTACACTAATTTTCTTGATACACCCATACGTGGGTATGATATTGAGTTGCCTCCTGTTTATTTAGATTATGAGGCTATGGTTCGTCATCATTTTGTTGAGAGGAATGATCAGTTCCTCCAGTATCGACCAATCTTTGATAGATGAGGCTATGGCTCTCCCTGCTTCTACTTTCTTTAACTTTCAGGCAAAATGGAGATATTTTATAACCAGAGAGGAGGCGGAGGAGTATAAGAGGAGGGCTGAGATAGCTCGCCTCCAAGCTGCAGCCCATGATGCAATGACAGCTGCAACTCCGTACGACCCCAACTACAACTTTGGATATCCGCCAGGCCAGCCATGGCATTATACCAACTTAGGCCAAAAGCCTATGCTTGAGGGAGTACGTATTTCTCACCGACATTACATTCATGTTCACACACTCATTGCTAGATGTCGGTGCTCATACATTTTCATTGTATCATCCATGCTAGTTTATTCCTTTTTATGCTTTCTTCTTGTGTGTTTAATAAACCTTAAGAAAAATCAAAAAAATATTTGTAGCTTTTAGCTAGCTTTAATTTCCATGCATGTAGTAGTAATTAAAAAGAAACCCCAAAAAGATTTCTTGTTCTTCTTTTGCTTGTTGGGAGCTTTCCCGTGTAAATAGTTTTATTTCTTTTCTTTTCTTTGGGGGTCGATAGGAGAAGACCATAATTAAATTGTTAGAGTGGCTCTTATATGCATTATTGTTGATCTAACAAAGAGTCCATATTGCCTTGTCTTCTCTTGTTTATTGAATGCTTGCAGATTCCAGCTTAGTCCAATGCACGCACACTATTATTATTATCCACATCGTTCGGTCGTGCAAGTGAAAGGCAATAATGATGATTATATGATGAACTTATTGACATGAGAAAAGCTGGTATGAACTCGACCTCTCTTGTTTTTGTAAATATGATTAGTTCATCGTTCCTAATTCAGCCTATTATGAATAAACATGTTTGCAATGACAATTAGAGATTATAGTTGCTTATTCCATGCTTAATTAGCTAGGAGCTTATAATGGTTTACCTTGCGTGCCAACATGCTATTAAAATGGTTGTGATGTGGTATGATAGGGTGGTATCGTCTTTTGAATGATTCGAGTGGCTTGACTTGGCACATGTTCACGCATGTAGTTGAAACAAAATCAACATAGCCTATTAGATATTTATGTTCATGTTGCATTATATCCTACTCATGCTTGCATTCGGTGTTGATTAGTTTTAATGCATGTTCATGACTGTTGTCGCTCTCTAGCTGGTCACTTCCCAGTGTTTTTCTAGCCTTCACCTATACTAAGCGGGAATACTGCTTGTGCATCCAATCCCATAAACCCCAAAGTTATTCCATATGAGTCCACCATACCTACTTATATATAATATCTACCTGCCGTTCCAAGTAAATTTGTATGTGCGAAACTCTAAACCTTCAAATAAACATTCTGTTTTGTATGCACGAATAGCTCATGTATCAACTAGGGTTGTCCGTATCTTCCATGTTAGGCGGGTTATTCTCAAGAGGAGTGGACTCCGCTCCTCACTCACGAGGAAATGGCTGGTCATCGGGATGCCCAGTCCCATGCTTTATGCAAATCAAATCAAAATAACTACAAACAAAACTCCCCCGGGACTGTTGTTAGTTGGAGGTACTCGTTGTTTCGAGCAAGCCATGGATTGATGTTTGTTGGTGGAGGGGGAGTATAAACTTTACCATTCTGTTTGGGAACCACCTATAATGTGTGTAGCATGGAAGATATCGCCATCTCTTGGTTGTTATGTTGACAATCAAAGTATACCGCTCAAAATATTATTCATCTCTATTTCAAAACCGAGCTCTGGCACCTCTACAAATCCCCGCTTCCCTTTGTGAAGGGCCTATCTATTTACTTTTATGTTGAGTCATCATCCTCTTATTAAAAAGCACCAATTGGAGAGAACCACTGTCATTTGCATTCATTACTGTTAGTTTACATTGAGTATGACTTGACTGGATCTCTTTTACCATGAATTACAATGTCTAGTCAGTCCTTGATCTTTAAAGGTGCTCTGCATTTATGTTTTGCGGTATCGGAAAGGGCTAGCGAGATACCATCTTGTTATATCATATTATGATTGTTTTGAGAAAGTGTTGTTGATGTCTACTACACAACCTTCTTCTTGTAGACGTTGTTGGGCCTCCAAGTGCAGAGGTTTGTAGGACAGTAGCAAATTTCCCTCAAGTGGATGACCTAAGGTTTATCAATCCGTAGGAGGCGTAGGATGAAGATGGTCTCTCTCAAGCAACCCTGCAACCAAATAACAAAGAGTCTCTTGTGTCCCCAACACACCCAATACAATGGTAAATTGTATAGGTGCACTAGTTCGGCGAAGAGATGGTGATACAAGTGCAATATGGATGGTAGATAAAGGTATTTGTAATCTGAAAATATAAAAACAGCAAGGTAACTAATGATATAAGTGAGCGTAAACGGTATTGCAATGATAGGAAATAAGGCCTAGGGTTCATACTTTCACTAGTGTAAGTCCTCTCAACAATACTAACATAATTGGATCATAAAATTATCCCTCAACATGCAACAAAGAGTCACTCCAAAGTCACTAATAGCGGAGAACGAACGAAGAGATTATGGTAGGGTACGAAACCACCTCAAAGTTATTCTTTCCAATCAATCCGTTGGGCTATTCCTATAAGTGTCACAAACAGCCCTAGAGTTCATACTAGAATAACACCTTAAGATACAAATCAACCAAAACCCTAATGTCACCTAGATACTTCAATGTCACCTCAAGTATCCGTGGGCATGATTATACGATATGCATCACACAATCTCAATTCATCTATTCAACCAACACAAAGAACCTCAAAGAGTGCCCCAAAGTTTCTACTGGAGAATCACGACGAAAACGTGTGCCAACCCCTATGCATAGGTTCCCAATGTCACGAAACCCGCAAGTTGGTCACCAAAACATACATCAAGTGGCATGTGGTATCCCATTGTCACCACAGATATCCACGGCAAGACATACATCAAGTGTTCTCAAGTCTTTAAAGACTCAAGATTACTTCAAAGGGGAAACTCGATTCATTACAAGAGAGAAGAGGGGGGAAGAAACATCATAGGATCCAAATATAATAGCAAAGCTCGCGATACATCAAGATTGTATCATCTCAAGAACACGAGAGAGAGAGAGAGAGAGATCAAACACATAGCTACTGGTACATACCCTCAGCCCCGAGGGAGAACTACTCCCTCCTCGTCATGGAGAGCACCGGGATGATGAAGATGGCCACCGGAGAAGGATTGCCCCCTCCGGCAGGGTGCCGGAACGGGTCTAGATTGAGTTTCGGTGGCTACGGAGGCTTCTGGCGGCGGAACTCCCGATCTATGATGCTCCCATATGTTTTTAGGGTATATGGAGATATATAGGCGGAAGAAGTACATCGGTGGAGCTCCGAGGGGCCCACGAGGCAGGGGGGCGCGCCCAGGGGGGCGCGCCCTCCACCCTCGTGACCTCCCCTGAAACTTCTTGGAGTAGGGTCCAAGTCTCCTGGATCACGTTCGGTGAGAAGATCACGTTCCCGAAGGTTTCATTCCGTTTGGACTCCATTTGATATTCTGTTTCCTTGAAATACTGAAATAGGCAAAAAACATCAATTCTGGGCTGGGCCTCCGGTTAATAGGTTAGTCCCAAAAATAATATAAAAGTGGAAAATAAAGCCCAATATAGTCCAAAACAGTAGATAAAGTAGCATGGAGCAATCAAAAATTATAGATACGTTGGAGACGTATCAGGCATCCCCAAGCTTAATTCCTGCTCATCCTCGAGTAGGTAAATGATAAAAAGAGAATTTTTGATGTGGAGTGATACTTTGGCATAATTTCAATGTAAATCTTCTTAATCATGGTATGAATATTCAGATCTGAAAGGTTCAAGACAAAAGTTCATATTGACATAAAAAATGATAATACTTCAAGCATACTAATCAAACAATTATGTCATCTCAAAATAACATGGCCAAAGGAAGTTCATCCCTACAAAATCATATAGTTAGGCTATGCTTCATTTTCGACACACAAAGATGTTCCCAACTTCTATACCCCAGATGACAAGCCAAGCAATTGTTTCATACTCAAATAATCTCAAACTTTTTCAACCTTCACGCAATACATGAGCGCGAGCCATGGACATATCACTATGGGTGGTATAGAATATGATGATGGGGATTGTGCGGAGAAGACAAAAAAGGAGAAATTCTCACATCAACGAGGCTAATTAATGAGCTATGGAGATGCCCATCAATTGATGTTAATGCAAGGAGTAGGGATTGCCATGCAACGGATGCACTAGAGCTAAGAATGCTCAACAAAAGAAAACTAGTGGGTGTGCATCCAACTTGCTTGCTCATGAAGACCTAGGGCATTTTGAGGAAGCCCATCGTTGGAATATACAAGCCAAGTTCTATAATGAAAAATTCCCACTAGTATGAACAAGACAACTTATGAGACTCACTACATGAAGAACAAGGTGCTACTTTGAAGCACAAGTGTGGAAAAAGAAGATAGCAGCATTGCCCTTTTTATTTTCTTTTTTTTTGGGCCCTTCTTTTTTCCTTTCTTTTTGGCCTTTCTCTCTTTTTTTTATTGGGCAATGCTCTAATAATGATGATCATCACACTTCTATTGATTACAACATAATGATTACAACTCGATACTAGAACAAGATATGACTCTATATGAATGCCTCCGGCGGTGTACCGGGATGGTGCAATGAATCAAGAGTGACATGTATGAAGAATAATGCATGGTGGCTTTGCCACAAATACAATGTCAACTACAAGATCATGCAATGGCAATATGACAAAAGTAAAGCATGTCATGATGATGATGATGATGGAAGTTGCATGGCAATATATCTCGGAATGGCTATGGAAATGCCATGATAGGTAGGTATGGTGGCTGTTTTGAGGAAGATATGGGGAGGTTTATGTGTGAAAGAGTGTATCATATCATGGGGTTTGGGTGCACCGGCGAAGTTTGCACCAACTCTCAATGTGAGAAAGGGCAATGCACGGTACCGAAGAGGCTAGCAAATGGCGGAAAGGTAAAAGTGCGTATAATTGTCGGTGTACTAAAGTAGGGGTACCCTAGTATCCCGAACTCGTGCACGGGCAGTTGCAGCACCCTGCGGCAAGGCTTGCCGGGTGACCGCCAAGACCCTCCGTGGTTCCCTTGAAGACCATTCAAGGACAAAGTACTCAAACCAAGGCCCCGGCAAAAGGAGCTTGCCGGGAGGGCCAACCAAGGCCCTGGCAAGAGGATCTTGCCGGGTAGAGCCAAGGCCCCGGCAAGAGGAACTTGCCGGGAAGGCCAACCAAGGCCCCGGCAAGAGGATCTTGCCGGGAAGAGACAAGACCCCGGCAAGAGGATCTTGCCGGGAAGGCCACTCAAGGCATACCAAGAAAAGCTTGCCGCGATGCGCCCTGCGTCC
Source organism: Triticum aestivum (assembly GCF_018294505.1). Classification (NCBI taxonomy): domain Eukaryota; kingdom Viridiplantae; phylum Streptophyta; class Magnoliopsida; order Poales; family Poaceae; genus Triticum; species Triticum aestivum. Next base: position 87,927,827 of record NC_057794.1, on the reverse strand, counting down.
CGGCAAGATCCAGCGAGCGACAAGCTTCCGGACGCGACAAGACGACGGCCGCGGCAAGGAGCTTGCCGCGGGAAACCCCCACTTCGTGCCCGCGCTCCAGCACACCTGCTAACGTGTCGCTCTAGGACTCTCCCAAGCACACGTGGCAGGAGGCCGTGCAGCTAGGGGTACGTGGTGGCAAGCGGAGATGAAGAGAAGCCCATCGTGGCAAACGGTGGCGCTCCTAACGGTCACCTTTTGCACTGTTTAGGAGACTCAGACAGGCATTTAATGCCCTTGTCCCCTGCCGTCAGAGTTAGGTAGGGTGCACTGTATCCACAGTAGCGGTAGCTGCACCTACCGCATCCTTTTCCATTTTTACCCTTCTAGTCTACGTTGCCACCTGTCGGTGACCCCTTGAAAGTATAAAAGGAGGCCCAGCGCAACGTAGAGGGGGGTCGGCCGGTTCGGCTCATTCGAGACACCAGAAACACTCCCACGCTCAGTCTGGTAGCGTCGATCGCTCCTGAGCAAAGATTCAATACACACAAACAAGCAGCAGTAGGGTTTTACGCATCCGTGCGGCCCGAAGCTGGGTAAAATCGCCCGCGTGTACTGCCTCGATCCGCTCTTTGTGCGCTCTCCGCCTCCCACCGAACCGAAAGGGGCCCTGTCCCCATAGGTGTTGGTGGATCAGCACCCCCCGACATCTTTGGCGCGCCAGGTAGGGGGATGCTTCGGCGGCAGCTGTTCCGTCCACGTCAAGGCTCAGTTGTTCTTCATCGTCATGGCTCCTAAGAAGCGGAGCAAAAGAACGACGCCAGTGCGGCAACAGAAAAGCTAAGTCGTGCGAAACTTTAGATATTTCCTTTCTATATAAGGTTATCCGCCTCGGAGATCTTGTTCTTTGTACGGAAAACCTGTGCGCGGAGGAATCAACTCGTAGCTAGTTGCGCCCTTACTTTGTTTCGAGTCCGCTCAACAACTTAAGTGAGCTGCTAGCGCCCTTACTTTGCTTCGAGTCCGCTCAGCAACTTAAGTGAGCCGCTAGCGCCCTTACTTTGTTTCGAGTCCGCTCAACAACTTAAGTGAGCTGCAACTAGTTGCGACAAGGTTGCTTGTCGGTAGCGACCCCGCCAGCAGGCTGCTGAAGTTCCGCACTCGGCGCTCGCGGCAAGGGTGCCTGCACCGGCAAGTTTCCCTAGAAAGCGTAGGGTGGACGTACAAAGAGAGGTTGAACAGGAAGATAGCATGCACTATTTATTTGAGATTTCTGCATAGACCTGTATGCCAAGGAGCCTTCTCGGGGCTAGTTGCGCTCCATGTTGCCTCGAGTCCGCTCGGCAACTTGTGCGGTTGCGCTAGAACCAAGAAGGTAAACCTTTCCGGGAGGCGATGTTCCCGAATAGCCGCTAAGGGCCCGTTCCCTCAAGCGCTGCTGGCTGGATCATACGCACGGGAAAGCATTCCAGCAGGCATAGGGAATATGTAGCAGAAGTCAAAATTCGCAAGCGAGTTAAGTGCACTTCAGATGCTAATCACTTGTCATGTTTGAACGCAGTTATGGCCCGGGGGCTGGCAACGCCCTTAGGACCAATCTTTTTGGTGTCAAGAACGACGACGTTCTTCGCCATAAGCCTTTCCGGCAACGATCTTGCCGGGAGCCGGTGTCAAGAACGACGAAGTTCTTCGCCATAAGCCTTTCCGGCAACGATCTTGCCGGGAGCCGGTGTCAAGAACGATGACGTTCTTCGCCATAAGCCTTTCCGGCAACGATCTTGCCGGGAGCCGGTGTCAAGAACGACGAAGTTCTTCGCCATAAGCCTTTCCGGCAACGATCTTTCCATGAGCCGGTGTCAAGAACGACGATGTTCTTCGCCATAAGCCTTCCTGGCAACAAGCTTGCCGGAAGCCGGCATCGAGAACGTCAAAGTTCTCTGCCGAAGATAAAAGCCTTCCTGGCAACAAGCTTGCCGGAAGCCGGCATCGAGAACGTCAAAGTTCTCTGCCGAAGATAAAAGCCTTCCTGGCAACAAGCTTGCCGGAAGCCGGCATCGAGAACGTCAAAGTTCTCTGCCGAAGATAAAAGCCTTCCTGGCAACAAGCTTGCCGGAAGCCGGCATCGAGAACGTCAAAGTTCTCTGCCGAAGATAAAAGCCTTCCTGGCAACAAGCTTGCCGGAAGCCGGCATCGAGAACGTCAAAGTTCTCTGCCGAAGATAAAAGCCTTCCTGGCAACAAGCTTGCCGGAAGCCGGCATCGAGAACGTCAAAGTTCTCTGCCGAAGATAAAGCCTTCCTGGCAACAAGCTTGCCGGAAGCCGGCATCGAGAACGTCAAAGTTCTCTGCTGGAAGATAAAAGCCTTCCCGGCAAGCCAGTATCGCTGGGGGCTGCGAGTGCCAAGAATCGTCCACGGCAAACCAGAGTTGCCGGGGGCTGCAATATCAGATAAGTCTTTTATCCCTCATCATGCATCCTCTTATGGACTGGGGAATGCGAAACCACGTTTCTTCCCGAAAACTGCCGTGCTCCCTCAACTCTAGGCCCTGGGGCTCGTTCTCGGGGCCAAGTTTGGTCGTAGTCGCGGCAGCAAAGGGATGAAACGAGGAGACCGCACCCACCTCGTTCCTGCCTCCGTCAAAAGCGTGAGAAAGGTCGAGCGACGTGGGAATGCGGCAGGGCCTGTTGCCGGGAGATGAAATGTCTGTCCGAGGGATACCAAGGATTTGCTCCTTGGCGTGGGTTCAACTCGCGAGACAAATAACCCGGCAAGCATCCCCTTTTCATTAAAAAACATCCCACTCAGGTACAGTCCATAGAGGATGAAAAACATGAAAGAGAGGATTACAAGTTTTAGATACAGCTAAGGCCCGAAGGCTTACAAATTAAAAAGATAAGATGCCCGTAATCCCTTTCCTGTCCCTCTCCTCAGGAGGCAGGTCAAGGAGGCGAAAAGGGCAAAAGGAGCGCCTAGGCGAGCTACGGGTGCCAGAAGACACCAAGGGAACATCCCGGGGGCCGTCCGAAGGCTGGACGGCGACGGCGGCGCTGGAAGCGGGGCTCGAAGACGGGGCGGCAGGACGTCAGCACGCTGTCGAGGGCACCACGCCCTCGTACTCCGACCTGACGGCCTTGTCGCCAGCCCTCTTCCCCTTCCGCAGCCTCCCTACGCCAGCCGCCCAAGGAGACGCCCCCGGGGAGTTCAAGAAGCCGGCGACGCGGATGATGGGGACGCCGGTGCCACGCAAAGCGGCGCCCGACGCCTAGTCGGACCCGCCGCTCCGCCGCCCGCTACCCTCATCGTCGCTGTCGCTCCCCTCCTCGTCGCTCTCGCTCGAGGAGGAGCCTTCGCTGTCGGAGGAGCTGTCCACGCAGCACTTCGCCCGAGTGCCGAAGCACCCGAAGGCCTTGACGGAGAGGAGATCGCCCTCCATCAACTTAAAATGGAGGGTAAACCCCTCCGTCAAGCTGTGGATGCGGGCGAACGTCTTCCACCCTCGATCAAGATACATCACATTAGGGGCTGGGAATGCAACGCGGACTCGCGTGCCGCTGATCCCACAGCCCCTCATGTGCAGTCTCAGTGTCTCGGGCGGGTCCAACTCCATCGCGCGCGCAAACGGAGCTGGAAGCCGGAGGCGACGACGAGGCGCCCGGCGCAGCCTGACGAAGAACTCGCAAGGGTCGTCCCCTATATGGACCGCCGTGGGGGAGGAGCCGCCGGCGGAGGTGAAGCTGACGCGCCGCCCCGTCCACCTCTTCCCCGAGCGCCTCGACCTCGTCCTCGACCTCGTCCGCGACCTCGCCCCCTCCCTCTTCCCCTTATGGCTGGCTCTGCCACCACGGGCGCGGAAGTGGGAGAGATGCGCTGTCTGGCGGCGACCCTCGCCGCCACCGACGAAGGGCCTGGGTTCCCTTTCTCCATGGCGGATGAGAGAAAGGGGAGCAGAAGCTGAAGAAAGGAGGAGATGAGAGAGTGCGGGTTTCTGTGCTCCCCTCCCGCTCTTTATAAAGGAGCGAGGTGGGGGCTCGGCCGCCCCGCTCAGCGAATCAAGGCACGGGAAGAGCAGGGAGTCGGGGCCAACCCGCTGCCTCTGCTCGCGACGGCCCAGTTTCCCACTTCCACCGTCCGTGACCCCAAGCGCATGGAAGCCGCGTGGCGGGGATGCAGAACCAAGGCAACAGATGAGGCGGCCTCGCTCCGCCTCGTGATCGCGGGGAGTGGGCGTCCCAAAAACCGCGCACCGGCCCCGTCCAGTAAATGCACCACGCCCCCACGCCTACCTCCGTTCAAGGAGGAGGGCGTGAACCGTCCTCATCATCGTGGCCTGACGCATGCTCGAGGGGCTTAGCCCCGGGCACGCCGCCCGCGTCACCCACGACGTCGCGTTTGACGCGTGCCGTTCTGGGCGTGCACAGTGGGAGCGGAGGGATATGCAGCGTGACCTAGGCCGCGCGTGCCCGTGCACTGTTTTGGGCCTGGCCCAACAGCGCTCGGCACCGTGTATGGCCCAGGCCCGGGGGCTCCTGTCGGTGTACTAAAGTAGGGGTACCCTAGTATCCCGAACTCGTGCACGGGCAGTTGCAGCACCCCGCGGCAAGGCTTGCCGGGTGACCGCCAAGACCCTCCGTGGTTCCCTTGAAGACCATTCAAGGACAAAGTACTCAAACCAAGGCCCCGGCAAGAGGAGCTTGCCGGGAGGGCCAACCAAGGCCCTGGCAAGAGGATCTTGCCGGCAAGAGCCAAGGCCCCGGCAAGAGGAACTTGCCGGGAAGGCCAACCAAGGCTCCGGAAAGAGGATCTTGCCAGGAAGAGACAAGACCCCGGCAAGAGGAGCTTGCCGGGAAGGCCACTCAAGGCATACCAAGAAAGCTTGCCGCGACGCGCCCTGCGTCCCGGCAAGATCCGGCGAGCGACAAGCTTCCGGACGCGACAAGACGACGGCCGCGGCAAGGAGCTTGCCGCGGGAAACCCCCACTTCGTGCCCGCGCTCCAGCACACCTGCTAACGTGTCGCTCTGGGACTCTCCCAAGCACACGTGGCAGGAGGCCGTGCAGCTAGGGGTACGTGGTGGCAAGCGGAGATGAAGAGAAGCCCATCGTGGCAAACGGTGGCGCTCCTAACGGTCACCTTTTGCACTGTTTAGGAGACTCAGACAGGCATTTAATGCCCTTGTCCCCTGCCGTCAGAGTTAGGTAGGGTGCACTGTATCCACAGTAGCGGTAGCTGCACCTACCGCATCCTTTTCCATTTTTACCCTTCTAGTCTACGTTGCCACCTGTCGGTGACCCCTTGAAAGTATAAAAGGAGGCCCAAGCGCAACGTAGAGGGGGGTCGGCCAGTTCGGCTCATTGGAGACACCAGAAACACTCCCACGCTCAGTCTGGTAGCGTCGATCGCTCCTGAGCAAAGATTCAATACACACAAACAAGCAACAGTAGGGTTTTACGCATCCGTGCGGCCCGAAGCTGGGTAAAATCGCCCGCGTGCACTGCCTCGATCCGCTCTTTGTGCGCTCTCCGCCTCCCACCGAACCGAAAGGGGCCCTGTCCCCATAGGTGTTGGTGGATCAGCACCCCCCCGACAATAATCCATGGACTCAACATTAGTCAAAAGAACTCATATACTTATTGCAAAAATTTAGAAGTCATCAAAAATCAAGTACTACGCGCATGCTCTTAGGGGGATAGATTGGTAGGAAAACACCATCGCTCGTCCCCGACCGCCACTCATAAGGATGCACAAGCCAGGTACACTTCATGCTTCAAATTTGTTACACAACTTTAACCATACGTGCATGCTACGGGACTTGCTTACTTCAACACAAGTATTTCTCAAATTCACAAGTATTCAACTAGCACGACTATGATATTATCACCTCCATATCTCAAAACAATTGTCAAGCATCAAACTTATCTTAGTATTCAACCCACTAAAAAGAAAGTTTCACATATCTTGAATACCAAGTATATTAACATTAAGCAAATTACCATGCTATTAACGACTCTCAAAATAATCTAAGTGAAGCATGAGAGATCAAGTTTCTTTAAAACAAACCACCACCGTGCTCTAAAAGATCTAAGTGAAGCACTAGAGCAAAAATTATCACGCTCAAAAAGATATAAGTGAAGCACATAGAGTATTCTAACAAATTTCAATTCATACATGGCTATCTCAAAAGGTGTGTACAGCAAGGATGATTGAGGTAGACTAACAAGAAAAGACACAAATAATACAAGACGCTCCAAGCAAAATGCATATCATCTGCTAAATAAAAAAAATGCTCCAAGTAAAGTTACAGATGAACGAAGACGAAAGAGGGGATGCCTTCCGGGGCATCTCCAAGCTTAGGCTCTTGGTTGTCCTTGAATATTACCTTGGGGTGCCTTGGGCATCCCCAAGCTTAGGCTCTTGCCACTCCTTATTCCATAGTCCATTGAATCTTTACCCAAAACTTGAAAACTTCACAACACAAAACTTAAAGTAGAAAACTCGTGAGCTCCGTTAGTATAAGAAAATAAATCACCACTTCAAGGTACTATAATGAACTCATTCTTCATTTATATTGGTGTTAAACCTACTGTATTCCAACTTCTCTATGGTTTATAAACTATTTTACTAGCCATAGATTCATTAAAAATAAGCAAACAACACACGAAAAACAGAATCTGTCAAAAACAGAACAGTCTGTAGTAATCTGGATCAAACATATACTTCTGGAACTCATAAAATTCTCAAATAAATTTCTGGACCTTAGGAATTTATCTATTAATCATCTTCAAAAATAATTAACTAAATAGCACTCTCCAAATAAAAATGGCAGAAGTTCTCGTGAGCGCTAAAGTTTCTGTTTTTTACAGCATGATCAACAAGACTTTACCCAAGTCTTCCCAAAGGTTCTACTTGGCACAAACACTAATTAAAACATAAAAACACATCTAAACAGAGTATAGATGAATTATTTATTACTAAACAGGAGCAAAAGGCAAGGAACAAAAATAAAGTTGGGTTGCCTCCCAACAAGCGCTATCGTTTAACGCCCCTAGCTAGGCATGATGATTTCAACGATGCTCACATAAAAGATAAGAATTGTAATATAAAGAGAGCATCATAAAGAATATGACTAGCACATTTAAGTCTAACATACTTCCTATGCATAGGGATTTTGTGAGCAAACAACTTGTGGGAACAAGAATCAACTTGCATAGGAAGGTAAAACAAGCATAACTTCAAAACTTTAAGCACATAGAGAGGAAACTTGATATTATTGCAATTCCTACAAGCATATGTTCCTCCCTCATAATAATTTCCAGTAGCATCATGAATGAATTCAACAATATAACCAGTACCTAAAGCATTCTTTTCATGATCTACAAGCATAGAAAATTTACTACTCTCCACACAAGCAAAATTCTTATCTTTCGGGATAGTGGGAGTATCATAAGAGACTTGAATATTATAAATTGTTTCCAAATTAAAAGGGTAATATTCAGAGAAGGGGTAATCATAATCATGACAAGTTTTATAAATATAATCACTACTTTTTATAGCATATGTATCATCACAATAATTATCATAAGTTGGAGGCATGCTATCATTATTATAAACTTGCATATCAAAACTCGGGAGACTAAAAATATCATCTTCATTAATCATAGCTTCCCCAAGCTTGGGACAAACATTAATTGCAGAAAATATATTCTCAAAAACATCATCTTCATCAAACATAGCATCCTCAAGCTTGGGCCTTTTCATATCATAAGCATAATCATTCTCATAATTAATAGTATGGATAGCACCAATAGTACAACAATTATCATATTCTTCCAAGCAAGTGCCAAAAAGATTTTCAAGATCATAAGAAATATCATTATCTTCCACAATTATAGTTTCATGAGGCACAATATTAATAGGAGCATCACTATTTGGGGGAGATATCTTTTTACCTCTCTTCCTTTTTCTTTTCTTCTTCTTCACCACATCATGTGTGGGTTCAATCCTCTTTTTGGAGCTCCTTATTAATGAGATTGGTTGAATAGGAGGGTCCTCCTCGTTACCTGATTCATCATAAGAAATAATAGGAGGATATTGAGAAGTCTCTTCCCTTTCATTAGTATTCTCTTCATCCTCTATTTGTTTTCTTTTCTTTATGTAATTGGCAATATAAGGATTTTCAATGCAATTCACCGCACAATACATATAAATATTCTCTAGATCAAAATCAAAAACTCTATCAAGATTAAACTTTGGAATATCCTCAGTTATACGTTTCATTTCTTCATAACCCAAAAGAAGGCTAAGCTCTTTATGATGCTCAAGGGTAATCAAATTATCACAATGTTTGGACACGACTTGATCATGAAACAAATAGCATTGGAGCTTTAAATGACAATGTTCATTGCAAAGTTCACAAGGGGCACGAAAAATATTGAATCTTTCAGCACATTCATCTAGCTCTTCTTGCAACAATTTAGTTTCTAAGTACTTATGCCTCTTGCAATATCTATCTTCCCTATTTGGTGTGTACTTGCAAACCCAATGCACTCCATAAAAATTGACATGTTTATAGGAGACATTTTCATCATAACTAGTGCAATCATCATTAGTATCATAGATATTCAAAGAATTCGTACTAACAACATTGCAATCATGCTCATCATTCAAAGATTTAGTGCCAAACATTTTATAGATTTCTTCTTCTAGCACGTGAGCACAATTATCCTTTCCATCATACTCACGAAAGATATTAAAAAGGTGAAGCGTATGAGACAAACTCAATTCCATATTTTATAGTTTTCTTTTATAAACTAAACTAGTGATAAAACAAGAAACTAAAAGACTCGATTGCAAGATCTAAAGATATACCTTCAAGCACTCACCTCCCCGGCAATGGCACCAGAAAAGAGCTTGATGTCTACTACACAACCTTCTTCTTGTAGACGTTGTTGGGCCTCCAAGTGCAGAGGTTTGTAGGACAGTAGCAAATTTCCCTCAAGTGGATGACCTAAGATTTATCAATCTGTAGGAGGCGTAGGATGAAGATGGTCTCTCTCAAGCAACCCTGCAACCAAATAACAAAGAGTCTCTTGTGTCCCCAACACACCCAATACAATGGTAAATTGTATAGGTGCACTAGTTCGGCGAAGAGATGGTGATACAAGTGCAATATGGATGGTAGATAAAGGTATTTGTAATCTGAAAATATAAAAACAGCAAGGTAACTAATGATAAAAGTCAGCGTAAACGGTATTGCAATGATAGGAAATAAGGCCTAGGGTTCATACTTTCACTAGTGTAAGTCCTCTCAACAATACTAACATAATTGGATCATAAAATTATCCCTCAACATGCAACAAAGAGTCACTCCAAAGTCACTAATATCGGAGAACGAACGAAGAGATTATGGTAGGGTACGAAACCACCTCAAAGTTATTATTTCCAATCAATCCGTTGGGCTATTCCTATAAGTGTCACAAACAGCCCTAGAGTTCGTACTAGAATAACACCTTAAGATACAAATTAACCAAAACCCTAATGTCACCTAGATACTTCAATGTCACCTCAAGTATCCGTGGGCATGATTATACGATATGCATCACACAATCTCAATTCATCTATTCAACCAACACAAAGAACCTCAAAGAGTGCCCCAAAGTTTCTACCGGAGAATCACGACGAAAACGTGTGCCAACCCCTATGCATAGGTTCCCAATGTCACGAAACCCGCAAGTTGGTCACCAAAACGTACATCAAGTGGCACGTGGTATCCCATTGTCACCACAGATATCCACGGCAAGACATACATCAAGTGTTCTCAAGTCTTTAAAGACTCAATCTGATAAGATTACTTCAAAGGGAAACTCGATTCATTACAAGAGAGAAGAAGGGGAAAGAAACATCATAGGATCCAAATATAATAGCAAAGCTCGTGATACATCAAGATCGCATCATCTCATGAACACGAGAGAGAGAGAGAGAGAGAGATCAAACACATAGCTACTGGTACATACCCTCAGCCCCGAGGGAGAACTACTCCCTCCTTGTCATGGAGAGCACCGGGATGATGAAGATGGCCACCGGAGAAGGATTGCCCCCTCTGGCAGGGTGCCAGAACGGGTCTAGATTGAGTTTCGGTGGCTAAGGAGGCTTCTGGCAGCGGAACTCCCGATCTATGTTGCTCCCAGATGTTTTTAGGGTATATGGAGATATATAGGCGAAAGAAGTACGTCGGTGGAGCTCCGAGGGGCCCACGAGGCAGGGGGCGCGCCCAGGGGGGGCGCCATCCACCCTCGTGACCTCCCCGGAAACTTCTTGGAGTAGGGTCCAAGTCTCCTGGATCATGTTCGGTGAGAAGATCACGTTCCCGAAGGTTTCATTCCGTTTGGACTCCGTTTGATATTCTGTTTCCTCGAAATACTGAAATAGGCAAAAAACAACAATTCTGGGCTGGGCCTCCGGTTAATAGGTTAGTCCCAAAAATAATATAAAAGTGGAAAATAAATCCCAATATAGTCCAAAACAGTAGATAAAGTAGCATCGAGCAATCAAAAATTATAGATACGTTGGAGACGTATCAGTTGTCATCTGAGATTTATTATTATTACTCGCTAGTTGATTATGCCATTGATATGAGTAAACATGAGACCTAAGAGTTATTGTGAATATGGTTAGTTCATAATCTTTGCTGAAAACTTGAATGATGGCTTTACATATTTACACCAACAAGAGCAAACAGAGTTTGTAAAAGTTTTTCTTTGTCACTTTCAGTTTGTCAACTGAATTGCTTGAGGACAAGCAAAGGTTTAAGCTTGGGGGAGTTGATACGTCTCTGTCGTATCTACTTTTCCAAACACTTTTGCCCTTGTTTTGGACTCTAACTTGCATGATTTGAATGGAACTAACCCAGACTGATGCTGTTTTCAGCAGAATTGCCATGGTGTTATTTATGTGCAGAAACAAAAGTTCTCAGACTGGCCTGAAACTCCACGGAGATTATTTTTGGAAATAATAAAAATACTGGCAAAGAATCAAGGCCAGGGGGCCCACACCCTAGCGCGCCCCCTACCTTGTGGGCCCCCTGGAGCTCCTCCAACCTCAACTCCAACTCTATATATTCGGTTCGGAGAGAAAAAATAAAGAAGAAGGATTTATCGCGTTTTACGATACGGAGCCGTCGCCAAGCCCTAAACTCTCTCGGGAGGGCTGATCTGGAGTCTGTTCGAGGCACCGGAGAGGGGGCCGTCACCATCGTCATCATCAACCATCCTCCATCACCAATTTCATGATGCTCAGCACCGTGCGTGAGTAATTCCATTGTAGGCTTGCTGGACGGTGATGGGTTGGATGAGATTTATCATGTAATCGAGTTTGTTTTGTTAGGGTTTGATCCCTAGTATCCACTATGGTCTGAGATTGATGTTGCTATGACTTTGTATGCTTAATGCTTGTCACTAGGGCCCGAGGCCATGATTTCAGATCTGAACCTATTATGTTTTCATCAATATATGAGATTTCTTGATCCTATCTTGCAAGTATATAGTCACCTACTATGTGTTATGATCCGGCAACCCCGAAGTGACAATAATCAGGACCACTCCCGGTGATGACTGTAGTTTCAGGAGTTCTTATATTCACTATGTGTTAATGCTTTGGTTCTCGTACTCTATTAAAAGTAGGCCTTAATATCCCTTAGTTTCCACTAGGACCTCGCTGCCACGGGAGGGTAGGACAAAAGATGTCATGCAAGTTCTTTTCCATAAGCACGTATGACTATATTCGGAATACATGCCTACATAACATTGATGAATTGGAGCTAGTTCTGTGTCACCCTAGGTTATGACTGTTACATGATGAACCACATCCGACATAATTCTCTATCACTGATCCATTGCCTACGAGCTTTCCATATATTGTTCTTCGCTTATTTGCTTTTCCGTTGCTATTGTTATCATCACTACGAAACACCAAAAATATTACTTTTGCTACCGTTACCACTACTATCATATTACTTTGCTACTAAACACTTTGCTGCAGATATTAAGTTATCCAGGTGTGGTTGAATTGACAACTCAGCTGCTAATACTTGAGAATATTCTTTGGCTCCCCTTGTGTTGAATCAATAAATTTGGGTTGAATACTCTACCCTCAAAAACTGTTGTGATCCCCTATACTTGTGGGTTATCAAGACTATTTTCTGGCGCCATTGCCGGGGACCATAGCTCTATTCTTTGAGTCACTTGGGATTTATATCTTCTTATCATTATGAAGAACTGAGAGATCCAAAAACCAAGATTTATCCCTCAACTACGAGGGGAGGTAAGGAATTGCCATCTAGCTCTGCACTTGATTCACCTTCCGTTTTGAGTAAGCTTGTGACACCTAGACCTGCTTCTGCTATTAATTCTGACTAGGAAAATTACCCGTGCATTGCAACGGGGATACACTATTAAAACATAACCGCCATGAAAACTGGCAAGGAAGAAAACAAGAAAGGATTATGTATGTTTTTACCTCCTCACTGTGTCGCTGTTGACACCCTTCCCGTCCTGCATCGTGTACATTGACATGACATGACATCAGACATGCACAATTGCTTAACATCCTTCCATGGATCCACCTCGGCCCCGTCGTGAATCCTGGTCATGTACGACGAGGGGTCATGACCAGTATCTTCATCATCTTTTTCACTGCATTCTTGGCAACCTTGGTGCGGGTGAGTATAATGTCCCTGAGCTGACGAGTTAATGAATCCTGTCCACTCTTGATTTCTGAACCGAAGATTTGGAAGTCCATATGTCGATGTATCCTCTTCTTGTATCTTAGTCTCTTTCGGGGTAGATGGAAATAAATGGACATAACATGTTTAAATTAGAGGTACATGTGCTATTATGTTCATCTCAAATAGATTAACAGTATAGATAATTTGACCCACTTAGAAGTTCTCTGTCAGAGCATATAAAATCTCTATGTGCAGTTGTAACGCCCTCAATGCGGCTATATCTCCTACGTGTCAGAGCACGAGTTAGAGGCATAACTGCATTGAAAGCAATGTCGCAAGTAAGGTAATCTTCACAACAACCCATGTAAATAGATAATAAGGGGAAAGGTACATAGTTGGCTTACACTCGCCACGTCACACAAAGTACATAAATAGCATTACATCATCCAATACAATCATGGTCCGACTACAGTACCATAATAAAATATCAACCCCAACATGTGACATGGTCCCGATCGCCCCAACTGGGCACCACTACTGATCATCAGGGAAAGACACATACTAACGACATGAGTCTTCGTCGAACTCCCACTTGAGCTCAAGCGCATCATCTGGAACGGAATCATCGGGCCCTGCATCTGGTTTGGAAGTAATCTGTGAGCCACGGGGACTCAGCAATCTCGCACCCTCGCGATCAAGACTATTTAAGCTTAAAGGTAAGGCAAGGTAATATGTGGAGCTGCAGCAAGCGACTAGCATATAAGGTGGCTAACCTGTTCGCAAAAGAGAGCGAGAAGAGAAGGCAAAGCTCGAACGAAGGACTAGAGAACAACCTACGGCAAACACTACTCCAACACCGTGTTCACTTCCCAGACTCCGCCGAGAAGAGACCATCATGGTAACACACACAGTTGATTCATTTTAATTAAGTTAAGGTTTAAGTTATCTACAACCGGGCATTAACAAATTCCCATCTGCCCATAACCGCGGGCACGGCTTTCGAAAGTTCAAATCCCTGCAGGGGAGTCCCAACTTAGCCCATGACAAGCTCTCACAGTCAATGAAGGATATACCTTCTCCCGAGACATTCCGATCAGACTCGGTATCCCGGTTCTACAAGACAACTTCAACAAGTTAAAACAAATCCAGCAACACTGCCCGAATGTGCTGACAAATCCTGATAGGAGCTGCACATATCTCATTCTCAGGGCACACTCAGATTGTCCAAACTTCCGGTAGGCCAGCCCAGAGTTGCCCCTGGTGGCCACCGATGGCTGACGAGGTGGACCAACACTCAGAGGAGCACTGGCCCGGGGGGTTTAAATAAGATGACCCTTGGGCTCCGGAAACCCAAGGGAAAAAGAGGCTAGGTGGAAAATGGTAAAATCAAGGTTGGGCATTGCTGGAGGACTTTTATTCAAGATGAACTGTCGAGGGGTTCCCATTATTACCCAACCGCGTAAGGAACGCAAAATCCGGGAACATAACACCGATATGACGGAAACTAGGGTGGCAAGAGTGGAACAAAACACCAGGAAAAAGGCCAAGCCTTCCACCCTTTACCAAGTATATAGATGCATTAAGATAACAAGGTAATATAATGATATCCCAATAAGAAAATAATGTTCCAACAAGGAACGATCTCCAATCTTCACCTGCAACTAGCAACGCTATAAGAGGGGTTGAGCAAAGTGGTAACATAGCCAATCAACGGTTTGCTAGGACATGGTGGGTTAGAGGTTTGACATGGCAATTTGGGAGGCATGATAAGCAAGTGGTAGGCATCGTAGCATAGGCATAGCAAAAGAGCGAGCATCTAGCAAAGCAAAGATAGAAGTGATTTCGAGGGTATGATCATCTTGCCTGCAAAGTTGTCAGAGTTGACTGGGTCCTCGAAAGCAAACTCAACGGGCTCCTCATTAGCGAACTCGCCTCCCGGCTCTACCCAAACAAGACAAACAAGCAAAAGGAACACAATCAACCACGTGCAAAGCTCAAACAACATGATGCAAACATGGGATGCTATGCAGGATGCGATATGTGATGCATATGCGAGATTTGACAAGGAATGGAAGAACCTGGACTAAACATGGAAATCGAAGTGTGCCACTGGAAAGGTGAGGTGATTTCGGTTGAAATCGATATAAAGATTGCCGGAATCGGATGCACGATTTGGAAATGGCAAGCAAAACAAATATGGCACCGGTCTGCGATAAATAGCAAGTAGCCATCTAAATGCATCAATATGAACATGCTACAACACTCAAACATGGCAAAAAAATACATGGCAGGGATCCACTCATAAAGCTTAACAAAAGATGAACACTGAGGTACGGCCAATTCATCCATTAAGAGGTTCAAACAAGCATGGCAAAAGTGCAATTGATAAACAGGTTTTAGACTTTGTGAAATTAACACAAGCCTGGAATTTCAGATCAGGTAGCACACTTTGGAGCATGAAAAATATATGCTACAGGAACTTAACATGGCAAAGCAAGGCATGGCATGAAGCTACTCAAATAGCTTAACAAAAGTCCCTTAGTGACCTTGAGCCAAAAGGGGTGAGAAAATACAATTGCAAGCATGTGAACATGGCAAAAACATAATCAGATCACAGACTTAGTGAAAAACTGGAGCATGCAAATATGATAGCAAGTAGGCATGTTTACGAGCTTGATGCACTCACTACAGAGCAAGGCATGACAATCTAAGAATACATCCATCAAGAATACATATAATATAAGCTAGGCATGGCAAGAACAACAATATAGCATGCACGGATCAACAACAACATCCTCGGCAAAATTGCTAACAAGTAGACAATCTGCCCAGATTCATGAAATAGCAAAAGTAGAGCTCGATTGACTCAAGCTAGGGTGCTCCATAATTGCAAACAAAGATATGGATGGATAGTGCACCGCAAGATTAACAAAACATCCTTACTGATCATCCTCAAAAGAGGCACGGATCACTAGGAAACAATATGAACATATGGCATATTGATAAAAACAGATCAAGGACTGTGGAATTGCAAAGTCCCTGAAATCAGCATTAACGAATGCACCACTTTGCAAGCTTGTGCTAGTCACCACACACATCACAAAAATACATGGATAGCACCTATGTAAAGATGGCAAAGCATATAAAAAAACTCATGTAGAGCTCAGGGGCATATCATGCACACATTAATCATGGCAAAAATGACAAATAGCCATTTGGTGCAGCAGATCTGACAATTAACTCAAATAGCACTCTTCCAACAGCATTTTGGGCATCAATATGAACTCAAATTAAAATGATGCAATGAGATAAAATGATGTACTCTCTGAGACGAACATTTTGATATGCTACACGCCCAAAACGGAGCAACGGATGCGGAGATATAGCATGATGAAAAAATGCAAAATGTCTAGGGTTTCGGGAGAAAGTCAACCCTCTCAGATCTGGATCTGAGAACACTGTAGCAACGCGGACTTCGCGGTTGGTCGGGGGGGCTCACTGGAGTTCTTTATTGGAGGAGGCCGGAGCTCACCGGAGGAGCGGGCCGGCCGGATCTTGCCGGATCCGGGGCCGGCGAGGTGGAGGCGCGCCGGGGTGGCCGCGGGCGGCGAGGAGCGTCGGTCGGCGAGGCTAGCCGACCACTTGCAGCGGGGCGGCGACTGGCCGCGGTGGCCGGAGCGGGTGGAGTGCGGCGGAGCGGCGAGGTAAAGGCGGCAGCACGGCGAAGGAGCTTGCTGGCTCGGGCGTGGAAGAGGCAGGCGCGGGCGGCGCGGAGGAAACGGGCTCGGGGGCCCGCGGTGGGCCGAGCGGGCCGGCGGCGGGGTGCTCCCGGCGCGACACGTGGCACGTTGTCACTGGCCGGGCACGGCAGCGCGAAGCGTCCGGCCAGGGACGGACATGTCCGGCGCGGCGCGAGGCGATTTTTAGGGTTTGGGGACGAAGGAGATCCGGGAATTCGGAGGAGGACCTATTTATAGGCATAGGAGGAGCTAGGAGAGTCCAAATGAGGTGCGGTTTTCGGCCACGCGATCGTGATCGAACGCTCTAGATGATGGAGAGGGTTTTGGTGGGTTTTGGGCCAAAATGGAAGGGTGTTGTGCTGCAACAAACACGAGGCCTTCTCGGTCCCTCGGTTAACCGTTGGAGCATCAAACGAAGTCCAAATAGTACGAAACTTGACAGGCGGTCTACCGGTAGTAAACCAAGGCTGCTTGGCAAGTATCGGTCCAATCCGGAAATGTTTAACCCCCACACATGAAAGGAAGATAGAAAGGACCACCAGAGGAGATAGGAGCGCCGGAATGCAAAACGGACAACGGGGAAAATGCTCGGATGCATGAGACGAACACGTATGCAAATGCAATCCACATGATGATATGATATGAAATGCATGACAACGACAACAACACACGGAGACAAAACCTGAACCTGAGGAAATAAAATAACTTAGCGCCGAAAACGGCAAGAGTTGGAGTACATATTAGGTAAATTACATCCGGGGTGTTACAACACTCCACCACTACGAAAGGATCTCGTCCCGAGATCTAGGACTGGAAGAACGCCGGGTACTCAAAACGGAGGTGATCCTCGCGTTCCCAGGTGGCTTCACGGGAGGAATGGTGTGACCACTTGACTTTGAGGAATTTGATTGACTTATTGCGAGTCTTGCGTTCAGTCTCTTCAAGAATAGCAACGGGGTGCTCACGATAAGAGAGATCTTCTTGGAGATCAATGTCTTCGAAGTTGACGGTGCGGTCAGGAGTCTTGAAGCACTTGCGGAGCTGAGAGACATGGAACACGTCATGCACATTTGCAAAGTTTGAAGGAAGCTCGAGTTGATAGGCGAGATCGCCTCTCTTGCTGACGATCTTGAAAGGACCCACGTATCTAGGGGCAAGCTTCCCTTTGATACCGAAGCGACGAGTACCTTTCATTGGAGAGACGCGGAGGTAAACATGATCTCCGATCTCGAAAGCCAAATCACGGTGCTTACTAGCATAGTAGCTCTTCTGGCACGATTGCGCTGCTTTGAGGTTATCACGAATGACTTTACACATCTCCTCTGCCTCTGTGATTAAGTCATTTCCCAAGAAGTTGACGTTCACCGGTTTCTGACCAGTTGAGTGGAGTACGACACTTCCTGCCATACAGAATTTCGAATGGGGCCTTGCCCGAACTGGCTTGAAAACTGTTGTTGTAGGAGAATTCAGCATATGGAAGACAATCTTCCCACTTCATGCCGAAGGAGATCACACAAGCCCTGAGCATATCTTCAAGAATCTGATTGACACGCTCGACTTGACCGCTAGTTTGAGGATGGAAAGCTGTGCTGAAGCGGATGTTGGTGCCCATGGCCTTCTGAAAAGACTCCCAAAACTTGCAGGTAAAGATGCTGCCACGGTCTGAAGAGATCACCTGTGGAATACCATGCAGCGAGACAATCCGAGAGGTATAAAGCTCCGCCAATTGAGCTGCAGTGATAGACTCTTTGATAGGCAGAAAGTGAGCCACTTTAGTGAGTTTGTCGATGACAACGAATATAGCATCATTGCCATGCTTGGACTTTGGAAACCCAGTCACGAAGTCCATCTCAATGTGGTCAAACTTCCATTCTGGAATGGCAAGAGGTTGGAGGAGACCAGCTGGCCTTTGGTGTTCTGCCTTCACTCTTCTGCAGACATCACACTCATTCACGAACTTAGCAATCTCGCGCTTCATTCGAGTCCACCAATAAGCCTGCTTGAGGTCCTGATACATCTTTGTATTCCCAGGGTGGATGGAGAGGAGAGAATTGTGAGCCTCATTCATGATAACCTTACAAATATCACCTTTGGGCACAACAATACGATCCTCGAAGAAGAGAGTATCCTTGTCATCAAGGCGGTAGCACTTGTACTTGGGTTGACTCTTGGCAATCCCAATCTTCACCTTCTTCACCATAGCATCAAGAAGTTGAGCCTCACGAATCTGGTCTTCCAAGGTAGGAGAGACTTGAAGGTTGGCGAGGAAACCTTGAGGAACAACTTGCAAATTGAGTTTGCGGAAAGCTTCACAAAGCTCGGGTTGATAAGGCTTGAGAATCATACTGTTGCAGTAAGCCTTCCTGCTCAAAGCGTCAGCAATCACATTGGCCTTGCCTGGAGTATACTCGATACTCGGATTATACTCTTGAATCATTTCGACCCAACGAGTCTGCCTGAGGTTGAGATTAGGCTGAGTGAAGATGTACTTGAGACTCTTGTGGTCAGTGAAGATGTCCACTTTTCTTCCCAATAAGAGATGTCTCCAAGTCAAAAGAGCATGCACAACTGCCGCCAACTCGAGGTCATGAGTGGGGTAGTTCTTCTCGTTGGGCTTCAACTGGCGAGAGGTATAAGCCACAACTTTCTTCTCTTGCATCAACACTGCACCAAGACCTTGAAGAGAGGCATCGCAGAAGACCTCGAATGGTTTGGATTCATCAGGAGGAGTCAGAACTGGAGCAGTGACCAATTTCTCTTTCAAAGTGTTGAAAGCGATGTCACATTCCGGAGACCAAACGTACTTGACGTGCTTCTGGAGAAGGTTTGAAAGAGGCTTCGCAATCTTTGAAAAGTTCTCAACGAACCTTCGACAGTAGCTTGCGAGACCAAGGAAGCTACGGAGTTGCTTCACGTTCTGAGGTGGTTCCCAATTCACAATTGCAGACACCTTCTCAGGATTCACCGCAATGCCCTTGGCAGAGATGATATGCCCAAGATAAAGAACCTCATCGAGCCAAAACTCGCACTTTGAGAACTTGGCGTAGAACTGATGTTCCCTGAGCTTATCGAGCACCAAACGCAAGTGCTTGGCATGATCTTCCTTGTTCTTCGAAAAGACCAGAATGTCGTCGAGATAGACCAAAACGAAGTCATTTGTGTAGGCGTTGAAGATGAAGTTCATCATGCGAGAGAAAGTCGGAGGAGCGTTGACGAGGCCAAAAGACATGACAGTGTATTCGTATGAACCATAGCTTGTTCTGAAAGCCGTCTTGGGAATATCTTGCTCACGGATTCGAATCTGGTGATAACCCATACGGAGATCAAGCTTGGAGAATACTTGGGCACCTTTGAGTTGTTCGAACAGCTCGTTGATGTTGGGAAGTGGGTACTTGTTCTTGATAGTCTTCTTGTTCAATGGACGATAGTCAACACAAAGTCGGTCCGTTCCATCCTTCTTATTCACAAAAAGAACTCCACAACCCCACGGAGAAGAACTAGGTCGGATGAGACCCATTCGCTCTTGAATATCGAGTTGCTTCTTCAGCTGCTTCAACTCTTCAGGTCCGAGCTTGTAAGGACGCTTGCACACCGGTTCCGTGCCAGGCTCAAGATCGATGACGAATTCAACTGGCCGGTGCAGAGGCATTCCTGGAAGCTCTTCTGGAAAGACATCTTGATACTCGCAAACGACTGGAATTTGTGAGATGGCATCTAGTTCACCCTTCTCATTGAGAGAAAACAGACGGATTGTATTATCCCGAGCGGCAAAGACAATTACATCCTCAGACGAACGAGTCAATTGAATCTGCCTGGCTGCACAATCAAGCTGAGCCTTGTGCTTAGAAAGCCAATCCATCCCGAGAATAAGATCAATATCCGAGTTACCAAGGACCATTGGAGAAGCCAGAAACTTGAAATCACCCATCATGATAGAAATATCCGGAATCTCGTGGTTAGCGAGCAAACATTTACCCGGAGAGACAACTGCTAACGGTTTATGCAAAACTTGGGAAGACAATTCATGCTTAGATGCAAAAGGTTTCGAGATGAAACAATGCGAAGCACCAGTGTCAAAAAGTACTTTTGCAAGAACATCGTTAACAGGAAGGTTACCCATGATGACATCTGACGAGTCCTCTGCCTGAGCTGCATTCTTCAAGTTGACCTTGGCGTGCTTGGGGTTATGCTTGACCACAACTATACTTGCCAATCTCACAGGAGGAGGAGGAGGGAGGCGCCTCTGATTGAAACATTTGTTGGCATACTGACCCTTCTGTTGGCACTTGTTGCACATGACCTCTGAAAGCGGATGGTGATACGGAGCACTCGATCTTGGAGCTTGAGACGAGGTCTTGTTCTGAAAGCCAGGGTTGGGTGGGTGGGAAGATCCACTGCCACCTTTGCTCTTCTTCTGATACGGCTGACGGAACGGAGGAGGAGGAAGCCAATACTTCTGCTGCTTGGCCACTTGAGTAGAGGAAGAAGGAGTAGCATCTCTGACTCGCTTCTTTGAAGCATCACACTTAAGTTGAGCGGCCTCTTGCTTCAATGGCATGTTGTAGAACTCATCGTACCTCAAGGGCTCAAAGAGGACAAGAGCTAGCTGGATTTCTTCTCTAAGACCACCCCTGAACTGGTATATCATGCTCTTCTCGTTAGGGACGTCCTACTTAGCAAAGCGGGCGAGCTTCTGAAAGAACTTGTTGTAGTCATAGACAGACATAGAGCCTTGCTTCAGGTTGCGGAATTCCTCACGCTTGCTTTCAACCACACTCTGAGGAATATGATGAGCTTTGAAATCTTGACGGAATTCATCCCAGGTAATCACACGGCCTCCTCTGGAATCTTTGTACTGCTGAAACCATTCTGCAGCTTGGTCTTTGAGTTGGAAGGAAGCGAACTTGACAAAGTCCTCAGGCCTGATGTTACTGCACTCGAAATGCTTGCATAGGTCCACGAGCCAATCGTCAGCATCAGTTTCCTCAACACAATTGCTGAAGGTCTTTGGCTGGTTAGCAAGGAACTGGTTGAGTGTAGGAAAGTTATTCTGATTGTTGCCTTGGTTGCCTTGGTTCTGTTGGTTGCGCTGTTGAAGAATTTGCATGATGAACTGCGTGTTTGCATTGGTAGCAGTCATCACAGCTTTCCATGCCTCTGGAGGAGGGAGTGGTGGTGGCGGATCAGGATTCGGAGTCGTGCGCGTTGGAGGAGCCATCCTGAAGAGGTTGACATCCATTAGCACATTGATAGACAAATATTGAAGCTGAATCAACCGGGGTGAAATTGCAACATATAGTCTTCACATCCGAACGAAATGAACGAATGCATTCCAATTGAAATGGTCACATATCCATAAATTGAGAAGCCACTTAGAATTTAGGTAGCGGAATAAAATCAACAAGGTATGGATCAAGAATGAATACTCGGTAATGATCACCCAATCTCAAACCAAATATCCGTCGAAGAAGAACTATAACTACGAGAATTCCCACCTATGAAACTCCTGAACCTTTCCGGTTATGCAATCAGGTGTTGGGGATACAGGGGAAGCATAATATCTCACCCAAATCTAGCAAATCCTACATCCAGCTGTATCCATCCTTCAACACATAACCGAGAAAAACTTCGGAAATCGTCTATCTCAACCTTCGAAAAGCATCCGTTATACAAGTTATGGAAATACTCCCGAACTCCCACCCCAGTACTGGGTGGCGTCGAGGTTATCTCACCAACAACTGCATAAAAGAGATTTTTGATGTCGGCGAACTAAACTCAGGTATTCCAGAACTGCAACGATAAAATTGTGACGACAACACCTCGGAGCTCAACTCCCCGGGACACTGCCACAACCCCTAAATGACAGGAGGCACCAAGAACAATGTTCTCGTCACAAATCCATCGGAACGATTCCAAGATACCCGCGTGATCCTAAATTTTTTTAGTGAAATTTGAGAAGAGAAGAGTCAAAACTCTACGTCAGGATGCCTTACCAGAGCGATGAAGGGACTGGGGAGTAAAAAGAATTCCTAAACTCTCCGATATATAATTCCTAAATGACTCAAAACATTTTTCTAGACTCAACAACGGCTGCTAATACGATCAAGCAGTGGGGGCTCCTAAGGTCGGGGAAGGCTCTGATTACCAACTTGTAACGCCCTCGATGCGGCTATATCTCCTACGTGTCGAAGCACGACTTAGAGGCATAACCGCATTGAAAGCAATGTCGCAAGTAAGGTAATCTTCACAACAACCCATGTAAATAGATAATAAGGGGAAAGGTACATAGTTGGCTTACACTCGCCACGTCACACAAAGTACATAAATAGCATTACATCATCCAATACACTCATGGTCCGACTACGGTACCAAAATAAAAGATCAACCCCAACATGCGACATGGTCCCGATCGCCCCAACTGGGCACCACTACTGATCATCAGGGAAAGACACATAGTAACGGCGTGAGTCTTCGTCGAACTCCCACTTGAGCTCAAGCGCATCATCTGGAACGGAGTCATCGGGCCCTGCATCTGGTTTGGAAGTAATCTGTGAGCCACGGGGACTCAGCAATCTCGCACCCTCGCGATCAAGACTATTTAAGCTTATAGGTAAGGCAAGGTAATATGTGGAGCTGCAGCAAGCGACTAGCATATATGGTGGCTAACCTGTTCGCAAAAGAGAGCGAGAAGAGAAGGCAAAGCTCGAACGAAGGACTAGAGAACAACCTACGACAAACATTACTCCAACACCGTGTTCACTTCCCGGACTCTGCCGAGAAGAGACCATCACGGTAACACACACAGTTGATTCATTTTAATTAAGTTAAGGTTCAAGTTATCTACAACCGGACATTAACAAATTCCCATCTGCCCATAACCGCGGGCACGGCTTTCAAAAGTTCAAATCCCTGCAGGGGAGTCCCAACTTAGCCCATGACAAGCTCTCACGGTCAATGAAGGATATACCTTCTCCCGATACATTCCGATCAGACTCGGTATCCCGGTTCTACAAGACAACTTCGACAAGTTAAAACAAATCCAGCAACACCGCCCGAATGTGCCAACAAATCCCGATAGGAGCTGCACATATCTCGTTCTCAGGGCACACTCAGACTGTCCAAACTTCCGGTAGGCCAGCCCAGAGTTGCCCCTGGTGGCCACCGGTGGCTGACGAGGTGGACCAACACTTAGAGGAGCACTGGCCCGGGGTGTTTAAATAAGATGACCCTTGGGCTCCGGAAACCCAAGGGAAAAAGAGGCTAGGTGGCAAATGGTAAAACCAAGGTTGGGCATTGCTGGAGGAGTTTTATTCAAGACGAACTGTCGAGGGATTCCCATTATTACCCAACCGCATAAGGAACGCAAAATCCGGGAACATAACACCGATATGACGGAAACTAGGGCGGCAAGAGTGGAACAAAACACTAGGCAAAAGGCCGAGCCTTCCACCCTTTACCAAGTATATAGATGCATTAAGATAACAAGGTAATATAATGATATCACAACAAGAAAATAATGTTCCAACAAGGAACGATCTCCAATCTTCACTTGCAACTAGCAACACTATAAGAGGGGCTGAGCAAAGCGGTAACATAGCCAATCAACGGTTTGCTAGGACATGGTGGGTTAGAGGTTTGACATGGCAATTTGGGAGGCATGATAAGCAAGTGGTAGGCATCGTAGCATAGGCATAGCAAAAGAGAGAGCATCTAGCAAAGCAAAGATAGAAGTGATTGCGAGGGTATGATCATCTTGCCTGCAAAGTTGTCAGAGTTGACTGGGTCCTCAAAAGCAAACTCAACGGGCTCCTCGTTAGCGAACTCGTCTCCCGGATCTACCCAAACAAGACAAACAAGCAAAAGGAACACAATCAACCATGTGCAAAGCTCAAACAACATGATGCAAACATGGCATGCTATGCGGGATGCGATATGTGATGCATATGCAAGATTTGACAAGGAATGAAAGAACCTGGCCTCGACTTGGAAATCCAAGTGTGCCACTGGAAAGGTGAGGTGATTTCGGTTGAAATCGATATAAAGATCGCCGGAATCGGATGCACGGTTTGGAAATGGCAAGCAAAACAAATATGACACCGGTCTCTGATAAACAACAAGTAGCCATCTAAATGGATCAAGATGAACATGCTACAGCACTCAAACATGGCAACAAAATACATGGCAGGGATCCACTCATAAAGCTTAACAAAAGATGAACACTGAGCTACGGCCAATTCATCCATTAACAGGTTCAAACAAGCATGGCAAAAGTGCAATTGATAAACAGGTTTCAGACTTTGTGAAATTAACACAAACCTGGAATTTCAGATCAGGTAGCACACTTTGGAGCATGAAGACTATATGCTACAGGAACTTAACATGGGAAAGTAAGGCATGGCATGGAGCTACTCAAAGAGCTTAACAAAAGTCCCTTAGTGACCTTGAGCCAAAAGGATCAGAAAACATAATCAGATCATAGACTTAGTGAAAAACTAGAGCTCGATGCACTCGCTACAGAGCAATGCATGACAATCTAAGCATACACCCATCAAGATTACACATTATATAAGCTAGACATGGCAAGAACAACAACATAGCATGTACGGATCAACAACAACATCCTCGACAAAATCGCTAACAAGTAAACAATCTGCCCAGATTCACGAAATAGCAAAAGCAGAGCTCGATTGACTCAAGCTAGGGTGCTCCATAATTGCAAACAAAGACATGGATGGATAGAGCACCACAAGATTAACAAAACATCCTTACTGATCATCCTCAAAAGAGGAACGTATCACTAGGAAACAACATGAACATATGACATATTGATAAAAACAGATCAAGGACTTAGTGGAATTGCAAAGTCCCTGAAATCAGCATTAACGAATGCACCACTTTGCAAGCATGTGCTAGTCACCACACACATCACAAAAATACATGGATAGCACGTCTGTAAAGATGGCAAAGCATATAACAAAACTCATGTAGAACTCAGGGGCATATCATGCACACATTAATCATGGCAAAAATGACAAATAGCCATTTGGTGCAGCAGATCTGACAATTAACTCAAATAGCACTCTTCCAACAGCATTTAGGGCATCAAGTTGAACTCAAATGAAAATGATGCAGTGATATGAAATGATGTACTCTCTTAGGCGAACATTTTGATATGCTGCACGCCCAAAACGGAGCTATGGATGCGGAGATATAGCATGATGAAAAATGCAAAATGTCTAGGGTTTCGGGAGAAAGTCAACCCTCTCGGATCTGGATCTGAGAACACTGTAGCAACGCGGACTTCGAGGTTGGTCGGGGCGGCTCGCCAGAGTTCTTTGTGGAGGAGGCCGGAGCTCACGGAGGAGCGTGCGGCCGGATCTCGCCGGATCCGTGGCCGGCGAGGTGGAGGCGCGCCAGGGTGGCCGGGGGCGAGGAGCGGCGGTCGGCGACGCGACCGACATGCGGCGGCAGGGCGGCGACTGGCCGCGGTGGTCGAGTGGGCGGAGTGCGGCGGAGCGGCAAATAAAGGCGGCGGCGCGGCGAAGGAGCCTGCCGGCTCGGGCGGGGAAGAGGCAGGCGCGGGCGGCGCGGAGGAAACGGGCTCGGGGGCCCGCGGCGGGCCGAGCGGGCTGGCGGCGGGAGCTCCCGCGTGACACGTGGCGCGCTGTCACTGGCCGGGCGGGCGGCGCGAAGCGTCGCAGGGAGGACATGTCTGGCGCGGCGCGAGGCGATTTTTAGGGTTTGGGGACGAAGGAGATCCGGGAATTCGGAGGAGGACCTATTTATAGGCATAGGAGGAGCTAGGAGAGTCCAAATGAGGTGCGGTTTCCGGCCACGCGATCGTGATCAAACGCTCTAGATGATGGAGAGGGTTTTGGTGGGTTTTGGGCCAAAATGGAAGGGTGTTGGGCTGCAACAGACGCGAGGCCTTCTCGGTCCCTCGATTAACCATTGGAGCATCAAATGAAGTCCAAATGGTACGAAACTTGACAGGCGGTCTACCGGTAGTAAACCAAGGCCGCTTGGCAAGTATCGGTCCAATCCGAAAATTTTTAACCCCCACACACGAAAAGATGGTAGAAAGGACCACCGGAGGAGATAGGAGCGCCGGAATGCAAAATGGACAACGGGGAAAATGCTCGGATGCATGAGATGAACATGTATGCAAATGCAATGCACATGATGACATGATATGAGATACATGATAATGACAACAACACACGGAGACAAAAACCTGAACCCGAGGAAACAAAATAATTTAGCGCCGGAAACGGCAAGAGTTGGAGTACATATTAGGTAAATTACATCTGGGGTGTTATAGCAGTTTACCTAATCTGACCATACTAATTAAGTGTAAGTGTAACTCATGCAAACAAAAAGGAAATTCACTATGCTCACAAAGATCTAACTTTGTTGATCCTCACGTAACAAATAGTGGGCAACTTCAGTAAAAAATCTGAATAAAAGTAGATTGTAATTTAAACCTCCCACTAAAGCAATCATGATACAAGACTGATTGAATACCAGATTTCAATCCGGGGTTGCAACATCTTACACTCACCTACTCACCATCTGCCAAACTTGGTTTTGCTCTCTCGCAAACAGATGGACCAGGCTGGAGTTTTCAGTTCCTTTCGTTTTTGAACTGGGTTTTCAACTCCTTCATGCAGCCCTCAAAAGGACATGACGCAGATTTATTTTCACCATCTGTGCTACTACCAAGTACCAATAGTCATCAGAATAACCCATAATCCTTTTATCCCCCAGTTTCGTTTTCTTTATAATGGAACTTCCTTCTTCTCACAGATCCAGCATTCCTTGCCTATCGAGCTCCCTTTGTTGTCAGTTCCTCAGCCATTAGAGTCCCCCATACAGTTGGCGGCCAAGCAGGTCTGGGTCGCAGCACAGGCGCCATGGAGGAGATTGGCCTAGAGGATTAGGACGACCTTCCAGCCGGCGGCCAAGTAAGCATCGGTTGTATTGTGGGTGCCGTGAAGGAGCTCAACCGGGAGGAGCAGGACGTCCTTGTCGGTCCCCTTCCACCAAGCGCCAAGCATGCCCGTGTCTCAGCCGGGGTGCCGGGGTCTCTGAAGCCATCAATGTTGCAGCGTTGTACGAGTGAGGGCAGGCACGAGCGATGATGGAGCCGGGCGTGGATGTGTGGTGCGTGGGGATCGGCGGCAGTGGTGCGACTCCAGCCATTGGAGGTCAAATGCGGGATTGCGGATAGCAACGCTGCTCCAGCCGTAGGAGGCAGCAGCGGAGAGAACGGAGACCCGAAGCTTACGTATGGCTACGTATATACATATCTACTTGGTTTAGCCCTCACTACGAAAATCCTGCAAGGTGAGAATGGCAAGATTCCAGTAAGGTTGGAAGAATGACGACACATCAATGTTGAGCACATGCGCAACGACGAGATTGAAGCAGTGTTAAGCACAGGAAGCAAATGAGCAGGGGTTTGATCGAGGGAGTTGAGGCTTCTTTATACATGCACGGGAGACAAATTTTTTTGTGGATAAAGAAGTCAGAGGACAGATAGTTTTTTTGGGAGAGATAGATTTTTTTTTGAGAATAGGAGAGATTTTTTTGAGTAAAGAGAATAGGAGAGATAGATTTTTTTAGGGTCGTGAGCGAGAGGATGACCGGGTATTATTTCCAGGCCCACCAGTCTTGGTCCATGGGCTGATACTGGGCCTACAAAATTAAATATACACACGCTAGCTAAATGGGTATGACGCGTGCGTGTATCGGACGAGAAGCTTGCGATAAGACATGCGAGGGATGTACGTAGATTTTTACCACGGACCGAACCAAGAAGACCAAACCAAGAATACCTATTTCTTTTAATAGTAGGTATAGATATGTCGCATATTATTGATGATGCCACTTCTGCTATGCATGATACTTATGATGAAACTACTTCTATGCTTGATACTACTGTGCCACTTGGTGAATTTCTTGATGAACAACTTGCTAGGGCTAGAGAGAATGAAATTATTGAAACTGATAATATTGATGAAAGTGATCATGAAGGCTCTCCTAATAAATATGAATTGCCTATTGTGCCTAAGGGCTATGTTATGGATGAAGAAACTAAAAGATACTTTCTTGCTTGCAATGATATACGTGATCTTAAGAAATTATTAGCCAAGCTTAAACAAAAAACTCTGAATGCTAGAATGAAATATGATCCTGCTTATGCTACTTCACCTATATTTGTTACTTATAAGGATTATGAATTCTCTATTGATCCTGATATAATTACTTTGGTTGAATCTAATCCTTTTTATGGTTATGAATCTGAAACTGTTGTGGCACATCTTACTAAATTAAATGATATAGCCACCCTGTTCACTAATGATGAGAGAACTCGCTACTTTTATATCCTTAAAATATTTTTGTTCTCATTAAAGGGTGATGCTAAGATATGGTTTAATTCTCTTGATCCTGGTTGTGTGCGTAGTCCCCAGGATATGATTTATTACTTCTCTGCTAAATATTTCCCTGCTCATAAGAAACAAGCTGCCTTAAGGGATATATATAATTTTGTGCAAATTGAAGAAGAGAGTCTCCCACAAGCTTGGGGGAGGCTTCTCCAATTATTTAATGCTTTGCCTGATCATCCTCTTAAGAAACATGAAATACTTGATATCTTTTATAATGGACTAAGCGATGCTTCCAGAGATTACCTGGATAGTTGTGTTGGTTCTGTTTTCAGGGAAAGAACACCGGATGAAGCTGGAAATTTATTGAATAATATGTTGACAAATGAAAATAATTGGACACTTCCGGAGCCAACTCCTGAGCCTATTCCTAAACCAACTCCGAAGAAAAGGGGTGTTCTATTTCTCAGTCCTGAAGATATGCAAGAGGCAAAGAAATCCATGAAAGTAAAGGGTATTAAAGCTGAAGATGTTAAGAATTTACCTCCTATTGAAGAAATACATGGTCTTAATTTACCGCCTGTTGAAGAAATATATGGTTTTAATCCATCACCTATTGAAGAAACACATGGTCTTGATAAACCGACACAGGTAGTAAAGGTAAATTCTCTCTATAGATATGATAAAGCTGAAATCCCTCCTACTAAGTTTGCTAGCCAATGTTTGGATGAGTTTGATAACTTTATGGTTAAGCAAGAAGACTTCAATTCTTACTTTGGTAGACAATTGAAACAAAATGCTTATATGATTGAACACTTGGGTGATTATATGTCTAGAGTTAAAGGTGATATTAAACTCATTAGTAAACATGCTTCTATGTTACCACTCAAGTAGAACAACTACTTAAAGCTCAGAATGATTTGCTCAATGAATTAAATAGTAAGAATAATGACTATGATGTTAGAGTGGCTACTAGAACTAGTAAGATGACTCAAGAACCTTTGTATCCTGAAGTCCACCCTAAGAGAATTGATCAAGATTCTCAGAGAAATAATATAGATGCACCTAGTCCTTCTAAAAGGAAGAAAAAGAAAAATGGTAGGAATTTGCATGCTTTTAGTGAACCTGTTATCGACACACATGAGAATCCCAATGATGTTTCTATTTCTGATGCTGAAACACAATCTGGTAATGAACATGAAACTAGTGATAATGTTAATGATGATGTTGTTGTTGATGCTCAACCTAGTAATGATAATGATGTAGAAGCTGAACCTCCTGTTGATCTTGATAACCCATAATCAAATAATCAACATTATGATAAGAGAGACTTTGTTTTTAGGAAGCACGGTAAGGAAAGAGAACCTTGGGTTCAGAAACCCATGCCTTTTCCTCCCAAACCATCCAAGAAAAAAGATGATGAGGATTTTGAGCGCTTTGCTGAAATGATTAGACCTATCTTTTTGTATATGAACTATATTTTTACTAATAAAAGAAAGATACCGAAAGCTGAAATTTCCACCATGCTTGATAATTATACTTTTAAGGGTGGAATACCTAAGAAACTAGGAGATCCAGGAGCACCAACTATACCATGCTCCATTAAAAGAAACTATGTTAAAACTGCTTGATGTGATCTTGGAGCCGGTGTTAGTGTTATGCCTCTCTCTTTATATCGTAGACTTGATTTTAATAAGTTGACACCTACTGAAATATCTTTGCAAATGGCTGATAATTCAACTGCTATACCTGTCGGTATTTTTGAGGATGTGCATGTTGTGGTTGCAAACGTTACTATTTTAACGGACTTTGTTATTCTTGATATTCCCGAGGACGATAGATGTCCATTATTATTGGAAGACCCTTTTTGAATACTCCAGGGGCTGTTATTGATTGCACCAAAGGCCATGTCACTTTTCATGTTAATGGTAATGAGCATATGGTACACTTTCCGAGGAAACAACCTCAAGTCCACAGTATCAATTCTATTGGAAAAATTCCATCGATTATTTTTGGAGGTTTTCCATTTCCTCTTCCTACTGTCAAGAAGAAATATGATATTATTATTGTTGGGGATGTGCATATCCTCGTTGAGGTAACCTAGTGTTATTCGAAAATTCTCTGGTTCCATGTTATTCGGAGTGAGTTCGTTAACAAGACCTGATCAACCTTGTTAGTGGATTCCTTTTGATGAGCATGAGATGGATGAAGTTAGAAAACACAACTCCCTGTACCCTCTTTTTACTTTCTGTTATTTATATTAAATAAAGCAAAAATAGTAATTTCTGTCTGTTTTTTGATTATCCGTGCAATATAAAAATACCCCAAAAATAAAATTTATCCAAATGCCCTGAAATTTAAATATGATTTTTTTTCTGGAATATTTGAGAATATCTGGCATTGAGAACACAGCAGGGGGAGCAAGCACCTGGCCACGAGGGTCCACGCCGCGCCCACCCCCTGGGCGCGCCCCCTGCCTCGTGGGCCCATGGTGGCTCCCCTCCACTTATTCCTGCACCCACACACTTCTTCTTCCTCCCAAAAAAATCACCATCTAGCTCAAGCACGAGTTCTAGCTCATTTTGCTGCGATTTTCGATCTCCTTGCTCAAAGCACCTCTCACAAAACTGCTTTGGGGGATTGTTCCTTGGTATGTGACTCCTCCATTGGTCCAATTAGTTTTTGTTCTAGTGCTTTACTCATTGCAAATTTGTGCTGCCTAGGTGACCATGTTCTTGAGCTTGCATGTCAAATTTATATGGTTCCAAGTAGTTCTAATGCATGATATAGGCTCTAGGCACTTATAGGAGTAGTTGCTATCAATTTTGTTGAGTTTGGTTTACTTTATTTGAAGTTACTAAAAATTTCAAAAAAAATTCAGAAGAAGAAATATGTTTAGGAAAATGTACCAAGGTGGTTCTTCAAGGAAGCAAGGACCCAGGCTTGCAATGCGTGATGCTGATGATGAGCCACCAAGGGACGCTCTAGTGTGGCCTTATGAATGGCCTTCAAAGGACTTCATGGATCGAGCAGGAATTAAGGAAGAATTTAACGCATTTTTGTGTAACGCTGATCTTGTGAGCTTCGAGGCGGAAAAGTGCCATCAGTACCACTATCTCACTAGTTCCTTTGTGAGGAGGTTTGAATTTTCATCTTCACGTAGTTCTCAAACTGTCTTGTTTGATCTTTATGAAAATTCTTATAATATGGACTTAGAGGATTTTACCACTGCTTGCAAACTTCCACAATGGGGTAGTACTAGGGAACCTCGCAAATCTGAGTTTACAGATTTTCTTCCTAGTATAACTGTGGGGGAATCTGGAGATATAACACAAGCTACCATAGGGGAGCATTCATTTTCCCGCTATACATTATTTTGCCCTCTTCATAGGTAGGTGCATAAATGGTAAGGATGAAGCATGTCACATGTGTGTCTCTGACCTCAGTGTTCTCAGGAGTGTTGTATTAGGAGATAAACATTATAATTTGGGAGCCATTGTTGCACGTAGGTTGCATAATAATAGATTTAATGGAGATTTCTTTGGTGGAATTTATGCAACCCGTGTAGCTAATTTTCTTGATACACCCATACATGTGTATGATATTGAGTTGCCTCCTGTTTATTTAGATTATGAGGCTATGGTTCATCATCATTTTGTTGAGAGGAACGATCAGTTCCTCTAGTATCGACTAATCTTTGATAGACGACGCACCTATCATGTCGCTCTCCCTACTTCTACTTTCTTTGACTTTCAGGCAAAAGGGAGATATTTTATAACTAGAGAGGAGGCAGAAGAGTATAAGAGGAGGGCTGAGATAGCTTGCCTCCAAGCTGCAGCCCATGATGCAATGACTGCTACAACTCAGTACAACCCCAACTACAACTTTGGATATCCGCCAGGCTAGCTGTGGCATTAGACCAACTTAGGCCAAAAGCCTAAGCTTGGGGGAGTACGTATTTCTCACCGATATTACATTCATGTTCACACACTCATTGCTAGATGTCGGTTCTCATACTTTTTCATTGTATCATCCATGCTAGTTTATTTCCTTTTTATGCTTTCTTCTTGTGTGTTTAATAAACCTTAATAAAAACCAAAAAATTAGTTGTAGCTTTTAGCTAGCTTTAATTTCCATGCATGTAGTAGTAATTAAAAAGAAAACCCAAAAAGATTTCCTGTTCTTCTTTTGCTTGTTGGGAGCTTTCCCGTGTAAATAGTTTTATTTCTTTTCTTTTCTTTCGGGGTTGATAGGAGAAGACCATAATTAAATTGTTAGAGTGGCTCTTATATGCATTATTGTTGATCTAACAAAGAGTCCATATTGCCTTGTCTTCTCCTGTTTATTGAATGCTTGCAGATTCCAGCTTAGTCCAATGCACGCGCACTATTATTATTATCCACATCATTCGGCCGTGCAAGTGAAAGGCAATAATGATGATTATATGATGAACTTATTGAGATGAGAAAAGCTGGTATGAAATCGACCTCTCTTGTTTTTGTAAATATGATTAGTTCATCATTCCTGATTTAGCCTATTAGGAATAAACATGTTTGCAATGATAATTAGAGATTATAGTTGCTTATGCCATGCTTACTTAGCTAGGAGCTTATAATGGTTTACTTGCATGCCAACATGCTATTAAAATGGTTGTGATGTGGTATGATAGGGTGGTATCCTCTTTTGAATGATTCGAGTGGCTTGACTTGGCACATGTTCACGCATGTAGTTGAAACAAAATCAACATAGCCTCTACGATATTTATGTTCATGTTGCACTATATCCTACTCATGCTTGCATTCGGTGTTGATTAATTTTAATGCATGAACATGATAGTTGTCGCTCTCTAGCTGGTCACTTCCCAGTCTTTTTCTAGCCTTCACCTGTACTAAGCGGTAATACTGCTTGTGCATCCAATCCCATAAACCCCAAAGTTATTCCATATGAGTCCACCATACCTACCTATATATGGTATCTACATGCCGTTCCAAGTAAATTTGTACGTGCCAAACTCTAAACCTTCAAATAAACATTCTGTTTTGTATTCTCGAATAGCTCATGTATCAACTAGGGCTGTCCGTATCTTCCATGTTAGGCGGGTTATTCTCAAGAGGAGTTGACTCCGCTCCTCACTCACGAGGA
Source organism: Triticum aestivum (assembly GCF_018294505.1). Taxonomy (NCBI): domain Eukaryota; kingdom Viridiplantae; phylum Streptophyta; class Magnoliopsida; order Poales; family Poaceae; genus Triticum; species Triticum aestivum. Next base: position 87,893,861 of record NC_057794.1, on the reverse strand, counting down.
AATGGCTGGTCACCCGGATGCCCAGTCCCATGCTTTATGCAAATCTAATCAAAATAACTGCAAACAAAACTCCCCCGGGACTGTTGTTAGTTGGAGGTACTAGTTGTTTTGAGCAAGCCATGGATTGATGCTTGTTGGTGGAGGGGGGTATAAACTTTACCATTCTGTTTGGGGACCGCCTATAATGTGTGTAGCATGGAAGATATCGTCATCTCTTGGTTGTTATGTTGACAATCAAAGTATACCGCTCAAAATATTACTCATCTCTATTTCAAAACCGAGCTCTGGCACCTCTACAAATCCCTGCTTCCCTCTGCGAAGGGCCTATCTATTTACTTTTATGTTGAGTCATTATCCTCTTATTAAAAAGCAGGAATTGGAGAGCACCATTGTCATTTGCATTCATTACTGTTAGTTTACATTGAGTATGACTTGACTGGATCTCTTTTACCATGAATTACAATGTCTAGTCAGTCTTTGATCTTTAAAGGTGCTCTGCGTTTATGTTTTGTGGTCTCAGAAAGGGCTAGCGAGATACCATCTTGTTATATCATATTACGATTGTTTTGCGTAAGTGTTGTCATCCGAGATTTATTATTTTTGCTCGCTAGTTGATTATGCCATCGATATGAGTAAACATGAGACCTAAGAGTTATTGTGAATATGGTTAGTTCATAATCTTTGCTGAAAACTTGAATGCTGGCTTTACATATTTTACACCAACAAGAGCAAACAGAGTTTGTAAAAGTTTTTCTTCATCACTTTCAGTTTGTCAACTAAATTGCTTGAGGACGAGCAAATGTTTAAGCTTGGGGGAGTTGATACGTCTCTTTCGTATCTACTTTTCCAAACACTTTTGCCCTTGTTTCAGACATAACTTGCGTGATTTGAATGGAACTAACCCGAACCGATGCTGTTTTCAGCAGAATTGCCATGGTGTTATTTATGTGCAGTAACAAAAGTTCTCGGAATGACCTGAAACTCCATGGAGATTAATTTTGGAAATAATAAAAAATACTGGCAAAGAATCAAGGCCAGGGGCCCACACCCTAGCCACAAGGGTGGGGGCGCGCCCCCTACCTAGTGGTCCCCCTGGAGCTCCTCCGACCTCAACTCCAACTCTATATATTTGGTTCGGAGAGAAAAAAAATAAAGAAGAAGGATTCATCGCGTTTTACGATACGAAGCCGTCACCAATCCCTAAACTCTCTCGGAAGGGTTGATCTGGAGTCCGTTCGGGGCTCCGGAGAGGGAAATCCGTCGCCATCATCATCATCAACCATCCTCCATCACCAATTTCATGATGCTCAGCGCCGTGCGTGAGTAATTCCATCGTAGGCTTGCTGGACGGTGATGGGTTGGATGAGATTTATCATGTAATCGAGTTAGTTTTGTTAGGGTTTGATCCCTAGTATCCACTATGTTCTGAGATTGATGTTGCTATGACTTTGCTATGCTTAATGCTTGTCACTAGGGCCTGAGTGCCATGATTTCAGATATGAACCTATCATGTTTTCATCAATATATGAGAGTTCTTGATCCTATCTTGCAAGTCTATAGTCACCTACTATGTGTTATGATCCGGCAACCCCAAAGTGACAATAATTGGGACCACTCCCAGTGATGACCGTAGTTTCAGGAGTTCATGTATTCACTATGTGTTAATGCTTTGGTCTGGTACTTTATTAAAAGGAGGCCTTAATATCCCTTAGTTTCCACTAGGACCCCGCTGCCACGGGAGGGTAGGACAAAAGATGTCATGTGTTGGGGATATTATTACTGGAGGTAAACCGGCTAGGAGTAGCCGGATTAGCTCCACGAGGATAGAAGCCCATGAAGACGTGAAGGTGGTGGCGTTTTACGAAGGCCCAAGGCCCAAAGGCGGGTTAAAGCCTGTAGATGTAAAGTGGTGTTTTCATGTAACTTGTATTGTATGTTAGAGGAATAGAGACCGAGCCGGATACATCTATGATCCGGCCTCGGGATTTTGTAAACCGGCGGGCGTCGACCTATGTATATAAAGGGACGACCCGGCCGTGGTTTGAGGACAACAGACAACAACTCAAGAGCCAGGCAAAGCGGATTCGCTCCCTGGTCATCGTAACCCTAGCAATACCAATCACAACTAGACGTAGGCTTTTACCTTCATCGAAGGGGCCGAACTAGTATAAAACCTCTCGTGTCCCCTTGTTCGGTTTAACCCCTTTAAGCTAACCCATAGCGATGGCTCCACGACTAAGTCCTTTCATGAGGACATATGCCGTGACAAACCCACGATAGTTGGCGCCCATCGTGGGGCTATCGCACGACGGTTTCAAGTTCTTGAAGGGCAGCTTTGATGGACTCAAGGGGTACGCTGTGGGCCGGATGAAGAAGAGTCGTCGCGGCAAGCTCTACATCGATGACGCAGGATGGGGTCCCGAGGCCGGTTCAATCGAATATGGGTACCGGGTCCCCTTAGGTGGGATTCACGTCTTCATCGGTAAGATCGGTGAACCGGGCCCTGGGCCAGACACCTGCACCGACATCATCGAGACGGCTCAGCGTGCAAGCCCTTCCCCGGGTCAGCCCGCAGCAAGGCATGTTTTCGTAGGTGTCATCCATGGAGCGGAATATGAGGATGGACCGGCATCTGATGGAGAAACTGTTGTCTGCTCCGATGACGAGTCTTCAACTGGAGAGACCGAATCACTGTATCATTTGCAGGACGGCTAGATTAGCGGAGGGTCCGATGGCAACAATATTCCGGACCCCCTCGATCTGCCAAACTGGGTCGCTATCTTCATGGCCGGTGCACAATCAGTACACCACTCATCAACCGCCGCGGTAATGCTCTCCGGTTCAGCGACAGCAACGCAGGCGGGAGCAGGGGGCTCTGCGCCGCCTCTAGCACAAGTTCTGTCTGATTTGTTCGACGCTTTGGCAACATTGATGGCCGCAGAGGTGGACGCAGCAGCCCAGGACCAGCACAATGCGGAGATTGCAAAGGTGAAAGATCAGATAACTTAGGCTAAAGCGGACCTAGCACCAGAGAATGCTAGGATCGCTACGGAACAGGCCGAGTTGGAAGCTCAGGCCCACCGGCTTAGGCTGGATCAGAATGCTTTAGAGGAAGTCATGAGAAGAAGATACCGGTCGCATCTCCCGCCGGGTTATGAGCCAAGAAATCTCTTCAATACGCCAGGAGCGGGAACTAGTAACCAGCCAGTGTTAAACCGAATGGAGGCGCCGGGAACAGGACCGCTGGTTCAGCCGCGCATGATGGACCCACCTCGTCAAAACAACATTGTGCCGCAGTATGTTCCGACACCCCCGGGGCACTACTCCAACCCGTTGGACAACATTGGGGCCGCCGCTTCACGATTGGCAGCCCTCCCAACCGACGGCGAGTCACCGGTTGCGGTTGAGGCGCGACAGGCCAGAGAGCTCCTTCTGACAGCTTTAAACCAGCAACAGGCTTATTCGCATAGCCGTGAGATGATTCATTCCACCCCCTGCCCGAGCTAGAGCTACAGAAGGCACGTTGAGGATGAACTGGCCGTATCAAGCAGTGCACGTCGCAGTAACTTGCCGCGAGGGCATAACTCGGCAAGCGGAGGAGCTAATGCGCAGGATGTGGTGGATCATGGTCGTGCACGTCGAGAGGCCGAGTTAGCAGCTCTGCATGGAGCTCGTCAAACTACTCCGGTTCACCCTACCACTTCAGTGGAGCCAAGTGTGGCCTTTAGTTCCTTAGGGGTGCCGTGTCTCACCCCTGCTTTACGTAATGTGCGACTGCCCAAAGATTTTATAGGACCTCGTAAGGTGCCCAATTAGACCACCGATTTGCAACCAGAGTCATGGGTTGAAAGTTATGAGATGGCAATGGAGATGCTGGATGTGGATGAAGCGGTGTGTGCTAAATACTTCACCATGATGTTGGAGGCGACAGCTTGTACTTGGTTAAAGAGCTTATCAGTTAACTCCGTCGGGTCATGGGTCGAGTTAAAACACCGGTTTATCCAGAATTTTAAGGATACTTGTAAGCAGCCTATGTCGATTGTGGACCTGGCCGCTTGTGTTCAAGAGGAGGGGGAGTCTACAACCCATTGGGTGAAGCGGGTCTCAGCTATTCTGCATTCGTCGGATCGGATCAATGCAGACACCGCAGTGTTAACATTGGAGGGCAATTGCCGGTTTCTGCCGCTAAAACAGAAGTTAGGAAGGCTCAAACGTCACTGCAATGATGTGTCAAAGCTTATGGCTGCTTTGGTTAAATATGCCGATTCAGATAATACCAAAGACCCCGACTCAGAGGAGGAAAAACCGGGGAAAGGGAAAAAGAACGGCAACACCAAGGGACAACAGCATAACCCGGCAGGTCATGGAAATAATGGTAAACGCAAGGCCGCCAATAGTTTGGACTTTGTGGCTAACACCAATGCTTAGGATAACGGTCAGCGTCGTAAGGGCAAACAACCCCAGAGGGGCGGAGGTTCGGGCCCCAATCTAGAGCGCCTGTTAAATCAACCTTGTCCAAAGGATGGATCAAAGGAGAAGCCAGCGTCACATCTTTGGAAGGACTGTTATATCATGCGGGAGTTTAAGAACTCCTACATGTTTCAATACGACAATGGCCCGCCCGGAGGTTCAGGAGGTGGTTTTCATGGGCCGGGTTATGGAGGTGGTAGCTCCGGTTCAGGATTTCAGGGCAATCAAACCGGCCATAACAATCAGGGGAACCAGGGCAACTAGGGAGGTTATAACCATCAAGGGAATCAGCAGTAGTAGCAGTCAGGTTATCAGAGCAATCCGAAGAAGTTAAATAGTGGGCAGTATCATGTCTTCACCACTAGCTTGTGCAAGCGTCATCAGAAGCTTCACAAGAGGGCTGTAAACTCTGTTGAACCGGCTGTGCCGCAGTATTTGTACTGGTCTGAGCAACCCATTTTATGGAGTAGAGAGGATCACCCACCCCGGGTTGACAATCTGGGTCATCTGGCCTTAGCGGTGGCACCTCAAGTTGGGGGTATAAGTTCACTAAGGTGCTCATGGATGGAGGAAGCAGTATCAATATTGTCTACTATGATATGTTCTGTCGTATGGGGTTGACAGATAAGAATCTTAAACCGTCGAACACCGTTTTTCATGGTGTGGTACCCGGTAAATCTGCATATTCGGTGGGCAAGATAGCCCTAGAGGTGGCCTTTGGAGATGATCATGATTCAAGGTCAGAAACATTGACTTTTGAGGTGGTGAAAATCAAGAGTCCGTATCACGCTCTGTTTGGGCGACCGGCTTATCCCAAGTTCATGGCAAGGTCGTGTTATGTTTATCTGCAGCTTAAGATGCCAGGTCATAAGGGGACCATCACAGTACATGGGAGCAGGAAGATCGCTTTGGAATGCGAGGAAGGTGATGCAGCTTATGCTGAGTTGGTTTGTGCCACGGAAGAGCTGAAGTTTTACAAAGACAAGGTTGATCCGGAAGATATGACTTCTTTGAAAAAGCCAACTATGGAACATGATCCGACGTTGAAGTTTAAATCGGCCATAGACACTAAGATGGTTGATTTTGTTCCTGGCGATTCATCCAAGCAGTTCAGCATTAGCGCTAACCTGGATCCCAAATAGGAAAGCACGCTCATCAAGTTCAACCGTGAGAACCGGGACATCTTTGCATGGAAGCCTTCTGACATGCCAGGTGTACCGAGGGAACTCGCTGAGCACACACTTAATATTGACCCTAAGTTTAAACCGGTCAGACAGTTTCTCCACCGCTTCAACGAGGAAAGGCGCAAGGCTATTGGTGAAGAGGTAGCTCGGTTGTTGGCCGTAGGGTTTATCATGGAGGTCTTTCACCCGGAGTGGTTGGCTAATCCGGTGCTGGTTCTCAAGAAAAACGGCACCTGGCGTATGTGTGTGGACTACACAGACTTGAACAAGGCTTGCCCAGCAAATCCCTTTGCCCTCCCTCGTGTTGATCAGATTATTGATGCTATGGAGGGTTGTGATCGTTTGTGTTTTTTGGATGCTTATTCTGGCTATCATCAGATCAAAATGGCAGTCAAGGACCAAGAGGAGACAACTTTTATAACTCCCTTTGGAGCCTTCTGCTATGTCTCCATGCCCTTTGGGCTCAAGAGTGCCCAGGCAACTTATCAACGCTGTGTTCCGAATTGTCTTCATAAGAAGATTGGGCGCAATGTTCATGCATATGTGGATGATATTGTGATAAAAGTCCAGGAAGGAGGAAACATTGATAGATGACCTGAGAGAAACCTTTGACAACCTCCGGGTTTACAAGATGATGCTCAATCCGGACAAATGTTTCTTTGGTGTCCCGGCAGGCAAACTCTTGGGATTTCTGGTGTCAAACAGGGGCATTGAGGCTAATCCGGAAAAAAATTCAGCAATCACATCTTTGGCTAAACCGGCGTGTATCAATCGTGTATGGGGTGTTTATGGCAAGCCGCAAGCTCAAACATTATTTTTAGGGTTATCCTATCACAGTGGTCAGTTCAGCCCCTCTGGGAGATATCATTCAAAACAGAGAAGCAACTGGCCGGATTGCCAAGTGGGCTATTGAGCTTGGACCTCACGGGCTCAAATACACACCTCGCACATCGATTAAATCCCAAGCACTCGTGGACTTCATCAATGATTGGACAGAGTTGCAGGCACCAGAGGAAAAGCCAGATAACATGTATTGGACTATTCACTTTGATGGATCCAGACAGTTGGAGGGCTCGGGGGCTGGAGTCATATTAACTTCCCCATGTGGTGACATGTTTTGTTATATCCTCCGTTTAATGTTCCCTTGTACTAACAATGCAGCTGAGTACGAGGCCTTACTCCACGGTCTTCGGATGGCTAAGGAGATGAACTTAAGCCGGGTTAAGTGCTTCGGTGACTCGGATCTGGTGGCTCAACAGGTATCTGGCACTTGGGATTCTAAAGACCCACTCATGGCTGCATATCGACGTGAGGTGGACATAGTGGCTGGTCATTTCAAGGGTTATTAAGTTGACCATATAGACCGACGAAAGAATGAAGCCGCCTTGGCTCTCAGCGTAAACCGGTCCCACCAAATGTCTTCCTTGACGTATTGCATAATCCGTCGGTCAAGATACCAACATAGGAGGAGTTGGCTATTCCTGACCCGGAGTCTCAATTGGTGGCAACTTTGCATGTCATACCGGATTGGACAATCCCATACCTGGCTTACATGAACCGGGGCGAGTTACCGGAGGATGAAACCTCGGCCCGGCAGATAATCCGGCGTTCCAAGTCAATGACCATAATCAACGGGGAGTTAGATCGTTACAGCGTCACAGGGGCAATTCAGCGTTGTGTCTCTCCTCAAGAGGGTTGTGAGATTTTGCAAGAAATCCATGAAGGGGATTGTGGTCACCACGCCGGTTCAAAGTCTTTGGTGGCTAAAGCTTTTCTTCACGGTTTCTATTGGTTAACAGCTCATGCTAATGCTGAGGATTTAGTCAAGAGATGCGATGGTTGTCAAAAATTTGCACACCATGCTCATGTTCCGGCTCAGGAGTTGAGGATGATTCCAATAACTTGGCCGTTTGCGACTTGGGGGCTCGATATGGTTGGACCCTTTAAGAGATCCAAGGACAAAAAGACCCACCTGTTAGTGGCAGTTGACAAGTTCACCAAGTGGGTGGAAGCAGAGCCAGTCAGTAAGTGTGATGCGGCCACGGCGGTTCAGTTCATCAAAAAGGTGATATTCTGGTTTGGCTTTCCACACAGTATTATAACTGATAATGGTACTAATCTGTCAAAGGAAGAGATGGAGGGATTTTGCCAATGTGAGCACATCCGTCTTGATGTAGCATCAGTGGCCCACCCCAATCTAATGGTCAAGTGGAGAGGGCAAATCAAGAAATTTTGAGAGGTATTAAACCCCGGCTTATGGTTCCTTTGAAGCGGACACCGGGTTGTTGGGTGGAGGAGTTACCTTCTGTGTTATGGAGCATCAACACCACACCTAACAGATCTACGGGTTACACGCCTTTCTTCATGGTTTATGGAGCAGAGGCGGTTCTTCCTAGTGACATCCGTCACGACTCGCCCCGTGTGGCAGCTTATGTTGAAGCTGATAATGAGAAGGCACATCAGGACTCATTGGACCTGTTAGATGAGGAGCGTGATCTCGCAGCAGCACGTTCGGCAATTTATCAACAAGATCTCCGATGTTATCACAGCCGCCGGGTTAAGACCAGAACTTTTCAAGAGGGCGATCTGGTGATTCGGCTCATCTAGGATCAGACTGATATGCACAAGTTATCCCCACCTTGGGAACGACCTTTTGTGGTCAGCAAGAATCTGCACAACGGGTCATACTACCTCATTGATGTTCGAGAGCACAAAGACTCACATAAATCGGAGGAGGAGACCAAGCGGCCGTGGAATATAGCTCTTCTTCGGCCTTACTATACTTGAGCCACAGGCTCTTCTTATGTACATATTTATGACAATGTATATATTATATAATAAACCGGAGCCTCGAATAAAGCGGGGCCTCTGTTTCTTTTTACATCATTTGTGAGCCTACAAGAGCTTCTACTGACAAACTGAAGTTTTTGTTAAACCGGCCTATACGGCCACACAGATATAAAGAAAATCACTTGGGGGCTTGGTCGTATCCGAACCATAGCTACACCTCTTGATCGGTTTAAAACCACAAAGGGATATCACTAGGGGGCTTGGTTGTCTTCACACCATAGCTACACCTCTTGATCGGTTTAAAACCACAAAGGGGTATCACTAGGGGGCTTGGCTGTCTTCACACCATAGCTACATCTCTTGATAGGCTTTAAGACAAAAGGAAATTATGTGGAGCCAAAGAGAGTCTGTTGCATTAAGCACAACTGAAACATAGGTAACCACTGAGCACAGCTCACATATTACCTGGGGGCTCCTTGCTTCTCAAAGAACAAGGAGTTTGAACCCTTGTAATAGGCTATCAAGCCAGGCTTGGAAGCCAGGTGTATTCACCTAAAACCCCGGGTTATCCTGCCTCTGTAAGTAAGCCTCTCCGTCCAGGTAAACCTGGTATAACTGTAGCGACCCGACCCGAATGGGTCAAGTCTCTGTGCTTAAGTGTCATCCCTGGATCGGTATGCTGACACACACAGTACTCGAGGATTTATAACAAAGGTAAATCACATGTAAAAGTAACGTAAATACTATTACCTCAAATCCAAAATAGCGGAAGTAACAAGTTTGTGGATTCCCATCAACACCAACGGCAAAGTTGAGTGTAGAAATCGTAACCCTAACGTATCACTTACTCGTCGTAAGATAATCATGCAACATGAGACGTTGCAGCCACAGGGGGTCAGTACATTGAATGTACTGGCAAATTCACACCATAGAGAAAATGATGAACAATGGCTATCACTATATGCATATATGGCTGGTGGAAAAGCTCTATGGTTATAATGTTTTTGCGAAAAGCCAATTTTTCCCTACTGCAAAGGAATAAATTTTATTTAACTATCATGGTGGTTGTTGAACATTGAGAATGGTTGACAGCATTCTCAATCCCAATTAAGTAACATCATTAAACCCAACAATATTCATTTAAAGTAACGTGATGAGATCAACAGGATAATCCAAGAACTAGATACTCAAGATGTCCATAACCAGGGACACGGCTAATCATGATTAGTTTGTACACTCTGCAGAGGTTTGCTCACTTTTCCCCACAAGACTCGATCTCCTCCGTTGGTTTTCTCGCACTACATGGTGTTTGAGAAACGGATGACCGAGACATAGCCTTTCAGAAGCGCTAGCACCTTACGTTGGATAGACCGGTACACCTACTTTCCCCTACATCTGCTAGTCTACCCTGTAAGAGTTCGCACGACTTAATCAACTATGCCAGAGCCCATAATGGCTTGTGGCTGCACACGGAAGTTTCTAGTATCAATAATCTCATGATCCCTTTGAGCCTGGGTGGCGGACCGTAGGATGATCACACGGTATATCCCCGGGATCTCCTAGGACAACACTGGTATATCCCCAGGTGTCCGGGCAAGTCCACTGGTATATCCCCAGGGTGCCCCTAGCAATCCACCCAGATGTGTATTCAAGTTGCCACCTTAAGTTGAACCATTAAATAACAATCTCACATCTGTCATGGATTTCACTCATACCCAAACCACGTCTACGAGCATAGCATGGCAATATAAGCATAACGTAAAAGTAACTCCCAAGGTTTGAATGCAGGGCAATAGGTTCCTACCTCATCAACTACTTCCCAATACCCACAATTTAATTAGATCCTAATCATGCAATGTTTGAGGTTTGATCTAATGCAATAAAAACTGGGTATGAAAGGGATATGATCAAAGTGTGAACTTGCCTGCAATGTTGATGAAGATGATTCGCACTCAAAACTCTTGATAGCTCTACTCGTCACACTCCGGTCAATCTATCGTAAGCAAGCAATAGTAACCACACATAAGCAATCACTCAAAAGATCAGAAAGAACGAAGAAGACGATTCGGAAAACTTCAAAACCAAGCAAATAACTCTTGCAACATAAAACAATTTCTAACAGCACCAAAATTATGTGAATTTGGCCTTATTAGAATGTTTAGGTCAAGAGCTTCGATTTGCAAAAAGAATCAACTCAAACGGAGCTACGAAACTCAAGTTATGATCAAACGAAGTTTGAATTCAAATCTGCTCTAATTCAAATTTTAAACTTTTAAAAAACATGTTTGAGTTGGATTAATGGATAGAGGAGATCGTAACGAAGACGTGAGCGTTGGTTTCGTTGGATTTGGACAAATGGTGTAAAAGTTATGAGGGTTTGAAGTACAGGGACTAAACTGTGAAGAATTTATCACGAATAGGTCCCTGGCCGAAAATAACAGAAAAAGAAAAAGCTAAAAAGTGAATGTTCGCTAACTAGTTCTTAAACAGAGAACGTTCTCTAAATAGATCTAATTAAAAAAACTAATCCGTTTTTTTAAACAAAAACCGAACCCTAAAAAGAACCGGCGAACCAGGCGGTTTTATTACCGGTTTACAGCGGTTCGTGGATTGGGCGAATCGGACCGGCATCGGCGGTCAACTCCGGCGGGACGGGGCAGCAGCTCCGGCGAGCTCCGGCACGGTGCGGCTTCGCGACGAGGGCGAGGGCAGCGCGGGGCGATGGCAGCACGGGGAGCGAGGGCGGCGAGGTGGTGGCGGTGGCGTGCAGGGTGGAGGCGCGGCGAGGCGGTGGCGCAGAACAGCGGCAGCGGCGGCGGATCTGGCGATGGGCGGCGGCGGCGGCAAAAACGGGACCCAGGGGTCCCGGGGTGGCCTTTTAAAGAGGGCAGGGGAGGGCGGTGGCGTGGGGGGGGGGCGAGGTCGACGCGGAGTCCGGCCGGACTCCGGCTGGCGACAGCGATGCTCGGGACTCTGTCCCGAGCTTGGGGGCGGTGCGGCACGGCTGGGCTGCGGCCTGGCCCGGTTGGCTAGGCCGGCCCAGTCGGGGAAGAAGTTCTTTTTTAAAAAAAACATCTCCAGACAAATAAAATGATAAAAGCAAAATAAATAAAAATATAATATAGGCATATTATATATCAAAATTTTCAGAAAAAGATTTTCTACGACATGAACATTTTTCTTGCATTAAATAAAATACACATAAATTCTAATAATTCAAACAGTGCTACTGGTCTATTAAAATCCAACAAAAAACATTTTTAAAATACCAAAATGATTTCAAATTAATTTTTCTCCAATTTTCTATTGTAGGGAATCATGTTACCCTAATTTCCATATATTTTATTTTTGGAGAAAAATAATTTGAATAAAACTCAAATAATCCAAATTGAAAATAAATTCAAAAAGAATTTGAATTTGATCCTTTGAAACTCCCAACTCATATTTCATATAATTTGAAGAAGTCATTTTATCTCCTCTCGTGAAAATCATTGAGTTGCATAAAGTTTCAGAATTGGAAATATTTTCCAAATGAAATTCAAATATTTTCAACACCCCATGTCATTTAAATAAATGGAAGAAGTCATGTCATCTTCTCTCCAGGGTTTTGTGATGAAAAGAATTTGAATTCTCGGGGATCAAAAGAAAAAAGGTGAAAGTTTGGGAAAGTCCTTTTATTCCCTCTCATTTAACTTTCAAAAAGTTTCGAATTTCACTCACTTTCAGACAATCAATTAAACAATCAATCAAATCTATCTGTTTGTTTATAACATTTCAAAATTTAGAATTTTGGGATGTTACAAACCTACCACCCTTAAAATGAATCTCGTCCTCGAGATTCGGAGAGGCTAGCAAGAAATAGGTTAGGGTTTGGGGGTCTCCTCAAAATCCATCGATCATCACACGGGGTCTGGGGTGCTACCACCCTTAGAAGCATGGTTACTGTTCCATCAAAACTCATATACTCCATCCTTATTCTTGACAGTGTCGGTCTTCTCAGATCCTCGAGAAATTCCTTCTCTGAGCTCTTCCGGTAGTGGCATAACCTTTACCACAATTTTTCTGTCCTTTCATTTGGTAAGGTTATTCCGAGACTGGGTCTTCTTACCTGACGGGTATGGCGCCAATACTAACTAACTATCAATACCTCATGGTGGTTAACAATTTAGGGTTTGTCCTGTGGGAAATGGGTCTGGGTTGATCATCACCGTATAACCTACGGTTGGCAAAGCTGCCTTGTACAAGGGAAAAATTGCTATACCATTCTAAGGTTTAAACAAGGTTTAATATCGTCGTCTCTCTACTATAGGTAAGTCACTCAGATGTACCATCCCATATAGCAAGGCGAATAATAAGAGTACGTCGGTATGGTGATCAATCCATCCCGCACCCAAATCATTACCTTGTATACGGTTTAGCGAATCTCGCATTCTAACACTCGGTCATCCTCACAAGCATTGCAGAATTTCTCTTGTCGACGAACCAAGTTCGGATATATCCATATATTCTACAAGCCAAACAAACATCTATCGTTCCTTCACAACTCTCAGGTTTTGCGTTACTCCAATAAGATCGTCTATCGATAAGGGCATATCCTCTTCCAGGGTTTTTCCTTCAGCAAGGGTGTGCTTGCTTCTTGGCAGGTCCTGGGGCCTGTGGGTTATGGCACACCTCATCACTTGTAGTCCTTGAACTTATCATCGGGCAACTTATCGCTATTCCAACATCCAACTTCCAGCTTCCTAGCATACTTAGAATCCATCCAATTGTATTGTCTTCTTTCCTTCTACTGGCACCAAACTAGGACATGATTACTCAGACACATCATGGAGTTTCCATTGATCGATATTTTCGACATCATACCTCCTTTATATCCAATAGTAATTTATCTCTTCATCCTCGTGGGATATCCCTCATACTGGGATAAAAAGTTATACTTATGAAGTCCATATTCCACTTCGTGGAACATCATTATCCTTTCCAGGGTCAAGCGTCCTTACCTGGGAATATTGGCCATCTCTGCATGGCACTTCTTCAACTGGGAAATGTGAAACACATCACGAACTCCTGAAAGTCCTTCGGGTGACTCCAACTTGTTGGCCACTTCTCCCATATGCTCCAAAACTCGGTATGGTCCTACAAATCTCGGGGCTAACTGTCCCTTAACTCCAATCCGTTTAACTCCTCGCATAGGGGACACACGAATACATGCTCTATCTCCAATTTCATAGACTTCCTCCTTGAGTTTTTGAGTCTACATAACTCTTCTGTCTGGACTGAGCTACCTTTAGTCTATCTCGAATCAACTTAACATTCTCTTCTGACTCCTTGATCACATTTGGTCCAAACAACTGACGGTCTCCAACTTCATCCCACATACTCTTGGGGCATCACACATATCGAGACAAAACTCGTATTCATTTTTGTCCGAAATCCACTCAGTGGAGTATCCTTATCTTTTCCAGGGGTCAAAGGTTCTTACAGGGTACTACCACCCTTAAAATGCACAAATCTTCCATAGACCATATTTCTCATATCCTCAAAATGGTCAAAATCCTTCTTCATAGAGTAACAACTCATAAAATCCATACCAGTACCAACGATGCTACTTTATTCATTCTCAAATGATTACAATCTCTCACTTTTCCATTACATGTCTCAACTCAACACCTCAATATAAAAGAAAATGTTCTCACTTCTACTACTCTATTTCTTTTGTTGCAAACTCAACTATCTAGCACAAGTTTCCTTCTCATTGGGGCATTCCTTGGCAAAGTGCCCTGCTCCATTACAACTAAAACATATTACTACTGACAGGTTTCGAGGTTTCCTTGTGATTACGTAGCCTACTTGGGTCCTTGGCTTCCTTTTTGGGCAATTGCTGAGGTAGTGCCCTGACTCCTTGTACTTATAACAGGTGACATGACTCAGATCCTTCCTGGAATCCAATCTGCTTCTCTTCCTGGACCTTTCCATGCCAATCATGGCTTCTATTTCTTGTGGGTCATATTCTACTTCCTCTGTCAGGAATTCTACTAAATCACCATTCAAACAATTTTGGGAGATGTGTCCTTCTTCTCCACATGAATAGCAAGACTTAGTGAAGGGTTTACTCGGGTCTTCTTTAGGTGTGTCCTCCATCACAGCTTCTTCTAAAATTTCCATGAGGGCTCCTTTCATTTCTTCTTTCTTCTGCTGGATGGTTCGTTGTACCATGGGGTAGATGTGGCACTGAGCAGGATAGTGGGTAGTCCCTTCACACAAGAAACAAGTAATCTTCCTAGTTGGGCATTCTTCAACTGGGTGACTTCCTTCACAATTAGGGCATTCATCCTTGTGTTCTTTATGGGTGTGTCCTATTTCTCCACAAATCTTGCATGCACAAGGTTTCTTCATATCCTTTCCATAAGGCTTCAACTTCTGGGACACAAACCAAGACTTTGGCAAAGTCAACTTAAATTCCTTCCAAGTGGTTACTCCTTGCCATCCATTGATGGTTTGGTACATTCTCCACCAACTAGCAGCACCTCTTTCAAAGCACTGAAGAGCATGCTGGGTCATATCATGTCCAACTATAGGGTTATTCTCCATGTGATCCTCCATGTTCTGAATCCATCGGTCTATCTCCAACTAACTCATCGGTCCAGAAAATACAAGCTCATCTCCATTCATCCTCTATTGGGTCCATGTGGGTTTGGGGTAAGATAAGAGAGTGGGAGAGGGATACACACAATACAAACAATGGTTTTGAAAAGACAGATTTTATCTGTGGCTGTCGAAAAAAACATCAAACAAATGACAGCTCACAAACATCGCATCTAACGTAGGTATATAACAGGGGTTTGGTCTTCTAAAGGTCAATAAATCTTCAACGTCACCAAACTCTTCCAGTTTTGTTCATATCTCCGATGGGCTTCTTCCGATCATGCTTGTCTTTCTCAAGTTCTTTTGCCAGATCAATCTCTGTTGACGTGAAATCTCTCGTGACATCCTTTAATATTCCGGAGTTGCATTTCAAACTTCTGGTTTCAACATCCTTCACATGAACCATGGTCATACTGTCCTTCAGTTCCTGACAATTCTCCGGTATCTCGAGGTTGTAGCTCCTCCAGCTTGGCTACTCTCATCTTCAAGATCTTGAGTTCCTCATGAAATACTTCCTTGTCTAATACGACTTCCTGGAGCTCCATTTTAAACTTCTTGATGTACTACTCCAGACCCTGGTGATATACCGGCTAGGGCTAAAACTTCATCTTATGATAGGTGCTCCATCAGCCTTCTTCCATCAAATCCATTCTGATGAAATGCATCCTTAACTCAGCACGGTGACAATAGCATCAGCGGCGATGACCTCACGGATAACCGTGTTTCTGCCCTTGTCATTGCCATGAGCTATCTTCCATAATTGATATCCCCTGCCTTAGGGTTTTCTTTGACAAAACTTTGAGTTCTCATACTCCTTGTTTCAGTCTTTCTCTGATACACCTTGATCTCGGGCATTGACAACTTCCATAATCTGTCAAGTTCCATAAGGGTAGCCTTCCTAGGTCATACAAATCTGGGAATTCTTCAGAGCCTTCAAATTCTACTTGTCTTCGGTCTTCAACCGTTGTAGTTTCCATTATTCAGATGCACGGAAAATACTCTTCATTTCGAAGTGGTCTTAGTTGTCCGATATCTTGTACTTCTTGGAGTGGTCTCATCAGTCGAATCTTTGTGTGGTCAAAAAGGAAAAAGGGTATGGTCTCACTAAAGAGAATTTTTTGAGTCATCTCAGAAGAGAAGAGAGGTAAAAGGTCTTTTTGAAAGGGAAAGTTGTAGAGGAAAATCTTTGCTATGGGCTTGCCAGTTTCTAGGGTCACGTCCTACACTCAACATGTGCTCTGATACCATCTTGTAGCGACCCGACCCGAATGGGTCAAGTCTTTGTGCTTAAGTGTCATCCCTAGATCGATATGCTGACACACACAGTACTCGAGGATTTATAACAGGGGTAAATCACATGTAAAAGTAACGTAAATACTATTACCTCAAATCCAAAATAGCGGAAGTAACAAGTTTGTGGATTCCCATCAACACCAACGGCAAAGTTGAGTGTAGAAATCGTAACCCTAACGTATCACTTACTCGTCGTAAGATAATCCTGCAACATGAGACGTTGCAGCCACAAGGGGTCAGTACATTGAATGTACTGGCAAATTCACACCATAGAGAAAATGATGAACAATGGCTATCACTATATGCATATATGGCTGGTGGAAAAGCTCTATGATTATAATGTTTTTGCGAAAAGCCAATTTTTCCCTACTGCAAAGGAATGAATTTTATTTAACTATCATGGTGGTTGTTGAACATTGAGAATGGTTGACAGCATTCTCAATCCCAATTAAGTAACATCATTAAACCCAACAATATTCATTTAAAGTAACGTGATGAGATCAACAGGATAATCCAAGAACTAGATACTCAAGATGTCCATAACCGGGGACACGGCTAATCATGATTAGTTTGTACACTCTGCAGAGGTTTGCGCACTTTTCCCCACAAGATCGATCTCCTCCATTGGTTTTCTCGCACTACATGGTGTTTGAGAAACGGATGACCGAGACATAGCCTTTCAAAAGCGCTAGCACCTTACGTTGGATAGACCGGTACACCTACTTTCCCCTACATCTGCTAGTCTACCCTGTAAGAGTTCGCACGACTTAATCAACTATGCCAGAGCCCATAATGGCTTGTGGCTGCACACGGAAGTTTCTAGTATGAATAATCTCATGATCCCTTTGAGCCTGGGTGGTGGACCGTAGGATGATCACACGGTATATCCCAGGGATCTCCTAGGACAACACTGGTATATCCCCAGGTGTCCGGGCAAGTCCACTGGTATATCCCCAGGGTGCCCCTAGCAATCCACCCAGATGTGTATTCAAGTTGCCACCTTAAGTTGAACCATTAAATAACAATCTTACATCTGTCATGGATTTCACTCATACCCAAACCACGTCTACGAGCATAGCATGGCAGTATAAGCATAACGTAAAAGTAACTCCCAAGGTTTGAATGCAGGGCAATAGGTTCCTACCTCATCAACTACTTCCCAATACCCACAATTTAGTTAGATCCTAATCATGCAATGTTTGAGGTTTGATCTAATGCAATAAAAACTGGGTATGAAAGGGATATGATCAAAGTGTGAACTTGCCTGCAATGTTGATGAAGATGATTCGCACTCAAAACTCTTGATAGCTCTACTCGTCGCACTCCGGCCAATCTATCGTAAGCAAGCAATAGTAACCACACATAAGCAATCACTCAAAAGATCAGAAAGAACGAAGAAGACGATTCAGAAAACATCAAAACCAAGCAAATAACTCTTGCAACATAAAACAATTTCTAACAGCACCAAAATTATGTGAATTTGGCCTTATTAGAATGTTTAGGTCAAGAGCTTCGATTTGCAAAAAGAATCAACTCAAACGGAGCTACGAAACTCAAGTTATGATCAAACGAAGTTTGAATTCAAATCTGCTCTAATTCAAATTTTAAACTTTTCAAAAACATGTTTGAGTTGGATTAATGGATAGAGGAGATCGTAACGAAGACGTGAGCGTTGGTTTCGTTGGATTTGGACAAACGGTGTAAAAGTTATGAGGGTTTGAAGTACATGGACTAAACTGTGAAGAAATTTATCACGAATAGGTCCCTGGCCGAAAATAACAGAAAAAGAAAAAGCTAAAAAGTGAACGTTCGCTAACTAGTTCTTAAACAGAGAACGTTCTCTAAATAGATCTAATTAAAAAAACTAATCTGTTTTTTTAAACAAAAACCGAACCCTAAAAAAACGGCGAACCGGGCGGTTTTATTACCGGTTTACAGCGGTTCGTGGATTGGGCGGATCGGACCGGCGTCGGCGGTCAACTCCGGTGAGACGGGGCAGGGGCGACGGCGAGCTCCGGCGCGGTGCGGCTTCGCGACGAGGGCGAGGGCAACGCGGGGCAATGGCAGCACGGGGAGCAAGGGCGGCGAGGTGGTGGCGGTGGCGCGCGGGGTGGAGTCGCGGCGAGGCGGTGGCGCAGAACAGTGGTGGTGGCGGTTGAACAGCGGCAGCGGCGACGGATCTGGCGATGGGCGGCGGCGGCGAAAACGGGACCCAGGGGTCCTGGGGTGGCCTTTTAAAGAGGCCAGGGGAGGGCGGTGGCGTGGGGGAGGGGCGAGGTCGACGCGGAGTCCGGCCGGACTCCGGCTGGCGGTGGCGATGCTCGGGACTCTATCCCGAGCTTGGGGGCGGTGCGGCGCGGCTGGGCTGCGGCCTGGCCCGGTTGGCTGGGCCGGCCTAGTCGGGGAAGGAGTTCTTTTAAAAAAACATCTCCAGACAAATAAAATGATAAAAGCAAAATAAATAAAAATATAATATAGGCATATTATATATCAAAATTTTCAGAAAAAGATTTTCTACGAGATGAATATTTTTCTTGCATTAAATAACATACACATAAATTCTAATAATTCAAACAGTGCTACTAGTCTATTAAAATCCAACAAAAAACATTTTTAAAATACCAAAATGATTTCAAATTAATTTTTCTCCAATTTTCTATTGTAGGGAATCATGTTACCCTAATTTCCATATATTTTATTTTTGGAGAAAAATAATTTGAATAAAAATCAAATAATCCAAATTGAAAATAAATTCAAAAAGACTTTGAATTTGATCCTTTGAAACTCCCAACTCATATTTCATATAATTTGAAAAAGTCATTTTATCTCCTCTCGTGAAAATCATTGAGTTGCATAAAGTTTCAGAATTGGAAATATTTTCCAAATGAAATTCAAATATTTTCAACACCCCATGTGATTTAAATAAATGGAAGAATTCATGTCATCTTCTCTCCAGGGTTTTGTGATGAAAAGAATTTGAATTCTCGGGGATCAAAAGAAAAAAGGTGAAAGGTTGGGGAAGTCCTTTTCTTCCCTCTCATTTAACTTTCAAAAAGTTTCGAATTCCACTCACTTTCAGATAATCAATCAAACAATCAATCAAATCTATCTATTTGTTTATAACATTCCAAAATTTAGAATTTTGGGATGTTACAATGACCCATCGAACGTTTGACAAGTCAATCCCATGGACCCTGAACTTGTCAAAGTTAAATCGGTGATTGGTTAAAGATTGAGGTCCATCTTAAAAGGCTTTGCAAAATGGTTTAACTCAGCGGCCTGGCAGCCCATGAAAAGCCTTGCATATTTCTTTTGTTTTTGTTGTTTTTATGATAAGGGATTTATAAATACTCTTCTGATAAACTGGTGTTCATTACAACCCGGCATGACTTTCAGCGCTTAGTTGTCAGTACATGATCAGATTCTAAACCGGTAGCGTACTGCTCCGGTCTGGTTTTGACTAGATGTCACCAGCATTATACGAACAAATCAACGGCTTTTCTAGCCCAATATGATTTCTATATGAACCGGCAAGAGGGCCAGGTGTTATCAACACTCAGGATTGGTGTTTTCACCTCTACCATACAAGCAGTTGGTCAGCCAACGAGGTATGTCACAAATATTATTTATTTTATTTGATTAATACAAACCTTGGTTATTCATCCAAGTTATGTATATTTTTGGGTATCATGACCTCTTGGGGATATTACTACTGGGCGTAAACCGGCCTATCTAGGCCGGATTAACTTCGTGAGTAGTTAAGTATGTTAAAACCCGAGAAGGCAGATAAGGGCTCAAGGCCCATGGTCGGTTCAAGGCCTGTAGCCGTAAACCGGCGTTGGTAGTTAACTTGTATTATAAGTTAGGAATAAGTAGAGACCAAACCGGACACATCTATGAGCCGGTATTGGGACTTTGTGAACCGACGAGCGTCACCCGTGTATATAAGGGGACGACCCGGCGGCGGTTCAAGGACAACAGACAACGACTCGAGACATAGGCAAAGCTTGTTTGCTCCCTAGTCATCGAAACCCCATCAATTCCATCACAACTAGACGTAGGCTTTTACCTTCATCGAAGGGGCCGAACTAGTATAAACTCTCTTGCGCCCCTGTGTCCGCTTTAACCCTTTCAAGCTAACCCGTCGCGATGGCTCCACGACTAAGTACTTTTCTAGGACATCTGCCGTGACAAAACCACGACAGTTGGCGCCCACCATGGGGCTATCGCATGATGGTTTCAAGTTCTTGGAGGGCCGCTTTGAAGGACTCGAGGGCTACGCTGTAGGCCGGATGACTAAGAGTCGTCGCGGCAAGCTCTACATCGACGATGCAGGCTGGGGCCCCGAGGCCGGCTCAGTTGAGTACGGGTACCAGGTCCCCTTTGGTGGCATTCACGTTTTCATTGGCAAGATCGGTGAACCGGGCCCTGAGCCGGACATCTGCACCGACCTCGTCGAGACGGCTCAGCATGCGCGATCCGCCTGGGTTAAACCAGCCATGAAGCGTGCCTTCGTGGGAGTCATCCATGGAGGAAGTTATGAGGATGGATCGGAATCTCGCGGCGAGACCGTCGTTTGTTCCGATGACGAGTCATCGACTGGAGAAACCGAATCTCTTTATCAGCTACAAGATGGCCAGATTGGGGGCTGTTCCGATGGCGGCAGTATTCCGGACCCCTCTGATCTGCCCAACTGAGTTGGAATATTCATGGTCGGCACACAAGCAGCGCTTCATTCTTTGACCGCTATGGCAACAACCTCCGGTTCAGCAGCGGCGACGGCTGCCGGGGCAGGAGGCCCTGTGCGCCCGTCGGCTCAAGTTCTATCAGAGCTATTTGATGCATTGGTTGTGCTTATGGCGGAAGTTAATCCGGTGGATCATGACGTCCACAACGCGGAGATTGCAAAGATAAAGGAACAGATCACCCAGGCCAAGGCGGATCTAGCAGCTGAGGACACCAGGATGGCCATAGAGCGGGCCGCTCTAGACACACAAGCCTACAGGCTCATGTTGGACCAGAGCGCGTCGCAGGAAGTCATGAGGAGGAAGTACCGATCCCGTTTGCCTCCGATTTTCGAGGCCAGAGACCTTTTCAACACCCCGGGAGCAGGAACCAGTAATCCGCTGGAGGGAAACCGGGCGGAAGCTCCTGGGACCGGTGCACCGGTTCAGCCTCGTCGGATGGACCCGCCTCGTCAAAACACCGTTATACCTCAGGCTATTTTAACACCCCCGGGTCACTACTCCAACCCAATGGACAATCTCTTCGCCGCTGCTGCACGGCTGGAGGCCATTCCAATTGAAGGTGACTCGCCGCAGGAAGTAGAAATGCGACGGGTCAAGGAGCTTCCGAGGACAGCTTTGGTCCAATAGGAAGCATACTCGTGCAGCCGCGACCGGATCCACTCGACCCCCCGTCCAAGCCGGAGATATAGCAGACATATGGATGAACCAGAAGCGTCAAGTAATGAACGACGTGGAGCACCCTGTGGCAACAACCCGGCGGGTGGTGCTGATAACGCTCAGGAAGTGGTGGACCGGGCCCGAGCGCGCGGGGAGGCCGAGTTAGCCGCACAGCATCAGGCTCGGCAGCTCACGCCGGTTCGTCCAACTATCTCGATCGAACCTGGTGTTACTTCTAGTTCTTTGGGGGTTCCTTGCCCTGTCCCCGCTTTACGCAATGTGCGCCCGCCCAAGGATTTCAAAGGCCCACGCAAAGTACCAAATTACATGGCGGATCAACCTCCAGAGACATGGGTGGAGAGCTATGAGATGGCCATGGAGATGCTTGATGTGGATGACGCGGCGTGTGCGAAATACTTCACCATGATGCTTGAAGGAACGGCCCGTACTTGGTTAAAAGGCTTGCCGGCTAATTCTATCAGTTCATGGGCCCAATTACGAGCCCGGTTTATCAGCAATTTCAAGGATACATGTAAACAGCCTATGTCGATAGTCGACTTAGCTGCCTGCGTCCAGGAGGAAGGAGAATCGACGACTCATTGGGTGCGCCGGGTTTCACAAGTGTTGCATTCATCAGACCGCATCAACGCTGACACCGCAGTATTAACCCTAGAAGGCAACTGCCGGTTTGGGCCCCTAAAGCTGAAGTTGGGACGGATGAAGCGTCATTGCACTGACATGGGGACCCTCATGGCTGCTTTGGTAAAGTATGCTGATTCTGATAGTACCAAGGATCCCGAATCTGATGATGACAAGGCAGGGAAGGGAAAGAGGAACAACAACTCCAAAGGTCAGCAGCATCACTGGGCAGGCAATGGTGGTGGAGGCAAGCGTAAAGCGGATGGTAACATGGACTTTGTGGCTAATACCAACACGCAGGACAATGGCCAGCGACGCAAGGGTAAACCGAAAAATCGCAGTGGGGCACCCAACCCTAACCCGGACCGCCTAAACTATCTACTGAGCCAGCCCTGTCCAAGACATGGGACGAAGGAGGCGCCAGCAAACCACCTTTGGAAGGATTGCTTCATTATGCAGGAGTTCAAGAATTCTAATGCTTTCCGGTATGATCACGGCTCCGGCGGTGGCTCAGGGTCCGGGCCGGGTTACGGTGGAGGAAATTCCGGTTCAGGATTTAATGGTAATCCGGGCGGACATAATAATCAAAATAGTCAGAACAACCAGGGTGGTTACAACCAACAGCAGCAACAGTCAGGTTACCAGAGCAACCCAAAGCAGTTGAGTAGTGGGCAGTACCATGTCTTCACCACTAGCTTGGACAAGCGAGACCGGAAGGTTCAGAGGCGGGCGGTCAACTCTGTTGAACCGGCCATGCCCCGTTATCTACGCTGGTCTGAACAGCCAATCATATGGAGCAGAGAGGATCACCCTCCCCAGGTTGATAATCCGGGTCAGTTGGCTCTGGTGGTGGCGCCTCAGGTGGGAGGTTACAAGTTCACCAAAGTGCTCATGGATGGAGGGAGCAGCATTAATATCTTGTACTATGAGACCTTCCGTCGTATGGGACTAACAGATAAAAATCTCAAACCGTCTAATACGGTGTTCCACGGTGTAGTACCTGGCAAATCAGCATATCCTGTTGGTAAGATAGCTTTGGAAGTGGCCTTTGGGGATGATCATGATTCCAGGTCGGAGACATTGACGTTTGAAGTGGTGAAAATCTAAAGTCCATATCACGCCCTGTTTGGGCGACCGGCCTACGCCAAGTTTATGGCACGGCCCTGTTATGTGTATTTGCAGCTCAAGATGTCGGGTCACAAGGGGACCATAACGGTTCACGGAAGCTGCAAAATCGCTTTGGAGTGCGAGGAAGGAGATGCGGCCTATGCAGAGTCGGTTTGTGCCACCGAGGAGCTGAAGTATTATAAGGACAATGTTGATCCGGCGGACATGACTCCATTAAAGAAGCCAACTACGGAGCATGATCCGGCCCTGAAGTTCAAATCGGCAGCAGAAACTAAGCTTGTTGACTTCGTACCTGGCGATTCGTCCAAGCAGTTCAGCATCAGTGCCAACTTGGATCCGAAATAGGAAAGCGCGCTCATCGAGTTCATCCGTGAGAATCGGGACATTTTTGCATGGAAGCCCTCTGACATGCCAGGTGTACCGAGGCAACTCGCTGAGCATACCCTTAATGTGGATCCTAAATACAAACCGGTGAAACAGTTCCTCCGCCGGTTTAACGAAGAAAGACACAAGGCGATTGGAGAAGAGGTAGCCAGGCTCTTAGCAGCTGGCTTTATTGTTGAAGTTTTTCACCCTGAGTGGCTTGCCAATCCGGTGCTGGTCCTTAAGAAAAACGGCACCTGGCGCATGTGTGTGGATTACACAGATCTTAATAAGGCTTGTCCAGCAGATCCTTTTGCCCTCCCCCGTATTGATCAAATTATTGATGCTACGGCGGGTTGTGAGCATTTAAGTTTTTTGGATGCATATTCTGGCTATCATCAGATCAAAATGGCAGTTAAGGACCAGGAGAAGACGGCATTCATAACTCCCTTTGGAGCCTTCTGCTATGTGTCTATGCCCTTTGGGCTCAAGAGTGCCCAGGCAACTTATCAACGGTGTGTGCAAAATTGTCTTCACAAGCAGATTGGCCGTAATGTACATGCTTACGTGGATGATATCGTGGTTAAATCCAGGGAGAAGGAGACTCTGATTGATGATTTGAAGGAAACCTTTGATAACCTGAGGACATACAAGATGATGCTTAATCCGGACAAGTGTGTCTTTGGTGTACCGGCGGGCAAGTTATTGGGTTTTCTGGTGTCCAATAGGGGAATTGAGGCTAATCCGGAGAAGATCACAGCCATCACCTCCCTGGCTAAACCGAAGTGTATCAATGATGTTCAACGCCTGGCAGGCCGGATTGCCGCGTTAAGCCGGTTTATCAGTCGTCTTGGTGAGAAGGCAATCCCTTTGTATCAGATGTTGAAGAAGACGGATCAGTTTGTCTGGAGTTCCGCTGCTGATGAAGCATTTGAGGACTTAAAGCGGCAATTGGCCAATCCGCCTGTGCTCGCCGCTCCCATTGACAAGGAGCCGTTACTGCTATATGTTGCTGCTAATGCTCGGGCGGTCAGCGTGGCTATTGTGGTGGAGCGAAAGGAGGCAGGTAAGGAGCATCCGGTTCAACGTCCGGTCTATTATATCAGCGAGGTACTCATTGAGTCCAAGCAAAGGTATCCGCATTGGCAGAAGCTGGTGTATGGAGTTTTTATGGCAAGCCGGAAGCTTAAACAATACTTCCAAGGGCACCCAATTACGGTGGTCAGTTCTGCTCCTTTGGGGGATATCATCCAGAACCGGGAAGCAACTGGCCGGATTGCCAAGTGGGCTATAGAGCTTGGGCCGCACGGTTTGAAGTATGTGCCTCGGACGGCGGTTAAGTCTCAAGCACTTGTTGATTTCATCAATGATTGGACGGAAATGCAAGCACCTGAAGAAAAGCCGGATCACACATATTGGACCATCCATTTTGACGGATCCAGGCAATTGGAAGGCTCAGGGGCTGGAGTCGTATTAACTTCCCCACGAGGTGATAAGTTTTGTTACGTTCTCCGCTTAATGTTCCCTTGTACTAACAATGTAGCTGAGTATGAAGCCTTGCTCCATGGTCTCCGGATGGATAAGGAGATGAATCTAAGTCGAGTTAAGTGCTTCGGTGACTCGGACCTCGTGGCTCAGCAAGTGTCTGGCACTTGGGACTCCAAGGACCCACTCATGGCAGCATATCGTCGTGAGGTGGATATTGTTGCAGGTCATTTTAAAGGCTATCAGGTGGACCACGTGGACCGGCGGAAAAATGAAGCGGCGGACACTTTAAGCCGGCTGGGCTCTCAGCGGAAACCGGTCCCTCCCAATGTTTTTCTGGATGTGCTGCACAACCCGTCGGTCAAGATCCCTGGTCAAGCGGAGTTGGCTATTCCTGATCCGGAGGCTCAATTGGTGGCAGCTCTTCATGTTATTCTGGATTGGACGCTTCCTTACCTGGCGTACAAGAACCGGGGCGAGTTACCAGAGGATGAGACTCTGGCCCGACAGATAATCCGGCGATCCAAGTCCATGACTATTATCAACGGCGAGTTGCATCATTGCAGTGTGTCAGGGGCATTTCAACGTTGTGTGTCTCCTGAAGAAGGCCGTGAAATTTTGCGTGAGATCCACGAAGGAGATTGTGGTCACCACGCCGGTTCAAAATCTCTGGTGGCTAAAGCGTTTCGCCATGGCTTCTATTGGTTAACTGCTCATGCTGATGCGGAGGATCTGGTCAGACGATGTGATGGTTGCCAAAAGTTTTCAAGACGTGCTCATGTGCCGGCTCAAGAATTGAGAATGATTCCAATTACTTGGCCGTTTGCGACTTGGGGGCTGGATATGGTTGGGCCTTTCAAAAGGTCCAAAGATAAGAAGACCCACCTCCTGGTGGCGGTTGACAAGTTTACAAAGTGGGTGGAGGCAGAACCTGTTAGCAAGTGTGATGCGGCCACGGCGGTTCAGTTCATCAAAAAAGTGATTTTCCGGTTTGGCTTTCCACACAGTATCATCACAGATAATGGTACCAATTTGTCCAAAGGTGCCATGAAGGAGTTCTGCGAACGGGAGCACATCCGGCTCGACGTTTCATCGGTGGCACATCCACAGTCCAATGGTCAAGCAGAAAGGGCTAATCAAGAGATCTTGAGAGGCATCAAGCCCCGGCTTATGGTTCCTTTGCAGAGAACACCGGGTTGTTGGGTAGAAGAGTTACCATCTGTGTTATGGAGCATCAATACTACACCCAACAGATCAACAGGATACACACCGTTCTTCATGGTTTACGGAGCGGAGGCGGTTCTCCCCAGTGATATCCGTCATGATTCACCCCGTGTGGCGGCTTATGTTGAAGCGGACAATGAGACAGCACGGCAAGACGCTTTGGACCTGTTGGATGAAGAACGTGACATAGCAGCTGCCCGCTCGGCGATTTACCAACAGGATCTTCGTCGTTATCACAGTCGCCGAGTCAGAACCAGAACCTTTCAGGAAGGAGATTTGGTGCTTCGGCTCATCCAAGATCAGACTGATATGCATAAGCTATCCCCACCTTGGGAGGGGCCTTTCGTGGTCAGCAAGAATCTGCACAACGGGTCATACTATCTGATCGATATTCGAGAGCATAAAGACTCACGTACATCAGAGGAGGAGACCAACAGGCCGTGGAACATAGCTCATCTTCGGCCTTACTATACCTGAGCCATTGGCTCTACTTATGTACATATTACGATGATGTATATATTATGATTAAATATAATAAACCGGAACCTCAGCTAAAGCGGGGTATCTGTTCTTTTACATCATGTGTGGTTACACGGAGTTGTTCTAAAGCGGCCTCCGGTTTACCCCTTGAGTTAGCTTTTTCAAAAGCATCATGTTATATCACTTGGGGGCTTGGTCGTGTCCGAACCAATGCAATACCTCTTGATAGGCGAGAGCCACCAGATCACTTGGGGACTTGGTCACGTCTGAACCAGTCATGCCTCTTGATCGGCCTAAGGCCACAGAATCACTTGGGGGCTTGGTCGAACCCGAACCATTGCCATGCTACTTGATCGGCATAAATGCCACGGTTTCATTTGGGGACCTGGCTGACTAGAACCATAGTTACACCTATCGGGAGCTTGGTCGTGTTCGGCCATGGTAACGCCATCTGATCAGCTCAAATAAGCCTTTTTTTGCAAACGGTTTTGTCATTGCCTTTGCTTCACACTTTTCTTTGAAAGATATTTCTTTCTTTTTATTGAGTTTTTTAAACCGACAAAGTTTTCAACCGGTTCACACGGTCAACTGACGGAACACGGTCCATTTTTAATCCGGCGACTATTTGCTCGGTTTGATTTTTTGTTAACATCCTATTACGAAGTAACACGGTGTTTTACAACCCGGCACAGTTTACATGGTAAACCGACATTATATATATACAGGAGCTGTTATCTCCTCCAAACAGTGTGGGTTGATAAACCTCCGCTTTAAGATTGGCTAAGCCAACTTCATGTCCAACGATGGCAGGTATTATGTACCTCAAAGATTTGATCATATGCTTAAATTTCAGATATTTTGATTTTACATATGCAGACATCATACTCCGCCTGACGGTAAAACCGCGGTGGCACTTTAAGATTTTTTATGTTGCAGAAAATACTTTGGACAGTTCATCACCCAAAGGAAGCACAAATTGCAGTGGTTATGCACGAACGCATATTAAGATCAAGAGTATCAGCTAGCCTATTACAAGGCAACACGGTGCCCAAAATAAGATCATTGTTTTTCAAAGGAGAAGCAGTTTAAACCGGCTTCCGGTTCAAGCTTGGTCACCAGCCTGGCCTGATGGTTGTGGGTCATCCCGCGCCACCTCAGCTCCAGTTTCTCTACCCAGAAGCTGGAAATCAATAGTTGTCCAGTCGATTCCCATTAATGCTCGAAAGACAGCTTCATCATGGATCAGCAACGACAGTTCAATATCGGGAGCATAAGTATGCTTACGGATTGGAGGGATAAGATTTTCCGCTTCATGAATTGGTGCAGCTACTCGCTTGTTTTGATTGTCGTAATGGGCTTGATAGTGAGACAAGTCTGCTTCTTCAGCCAATTGACAAGCTAGCGGACGCACCTCCCAGTTTATTGCTCGTAGATCTGCTTCACCAAACTCTGACCCGTCTTCCTTCAGGCTGGGATAGCGCTAAGCCGCTTCAATAGGGTCAAAATCCGGCACCCAAGCTTTTGCCCAGATTAAGGCGTTGATCGCGCCGGTTCGAGCAGCAGATTTCTTCAGCTCTTCAACCCGGGCAGGAAGCACCGACAGTTTCTGCAGAGTGTCCTGAATCAAAGTGGGCACTGGCTTGTTGTGGGATGCAGTACAGATGATCCGCTGCGCACCAGTATACAGTTGTTCGATCAATGTATAGGCGGCTTTCAATTTCTTCCGCACATCTGACCCCAGATGACCAATGCGTGTCCCTGAAGTATCACAAAGGGTTTACAAACTGGTAGCTCTATAAGACGGTTGAAGCAATCTAGAAATCAAACCAACTTACTGAAGATAGCAGTGGTCATGGCATGCACATGCCGCTTTATGCTGGCCAGTTCGTCCACCACCGGTTTAAGTGCAGCCTCAGCATCTTCTGCTCGTTTGGTTAAAGTGGATTTTTCAGTGGCCCAATCCGCCCGTTCTTTCTTGAAGCCCTCCTTAAGCTGTTCCATGGCGCTTAAAGCGCTGGTTACTTCCTCTTTTGCTTTGGAGGTTTCAGCTTGTTGGGATTTCAGATTTTCTTGGAGATCGGTGACTTGGCTCTCTTTCATCTTCAGCTCAGCCTGCATGCAGACAGTTATATGATTCAGCAAAACGGTACAAGGATTCAAGTACCAACCACATAACAAGTTATGCACTTGGCACTTGGGGGCTAATGCATATTCGATCTTCATCTTTCAATTGCTTACAAAGTCCCAAGATCAATACAAGTATTCAACTTGGCACTTGGGGGCTAATGGCTATTTGCTCGTATATATATTCTGATGCGGCGATCTCGGTTTGAAAGTTGAACTACGCTAAGTTGAACCGGCCCTTAGGGACTACAACAGCAAATTTCGAAGCATTAATATTTATATTAGTAAGTCCCGGTTTGAAAGAAGATTACAAACCGGCCCTCGGGGGCTAGGAGCGTCAACAAGAATTGAAATATACAAGCAGGAAGAGCATATGGAAGTTACCTCATATTTATCTTTCATCATATTAACCAGACCGGCTTCATAGTCACGACTGGTATACAGCCGGTTCAGGTAGCCAGAATGGATATCTTGGGCGTTCAGAGAAGCGTAAGTCGCCAGATCAGCATTCCACTTACCTTTGCCAAAGGCAGCAAATTCTTCCATGGCAGAATGTTTGGACAAAGTGACAGGATTGCTTGGCTCTGTATGGCTAATGCCAGTAATGACAACCTCATCATCCTTGGTATCGCCGGTTTGCACTGGGGCTGTTGGCTTGTCAGTGGGCTTTGTTGGACCGGTGGATTTCTCAATCCGGATGGAGCTTGTGGGCTGATTGACAGGACTTGAGGTATCAATAGGTCTCTCTTCAGCAATAAGATTGTTGTCTTGCTGCGGTGGATCATTGGGTATATCCTCAGGAATAGCCACTTCAAGATCTGGTGTTTCGCCCAGTTCAAGGACGGCATCTTCTTCGGCCGCTTTGTCCAGGCGAGCCTTCTTGCTTGGCCTAGGTTTGGCCCTGAAAGGAATAAACAAAATCAAATACAACATATGTTCCAAGGCGATGTGTTACAAATATTATGATAAGTATAGCTTACCCAAGCACCGTTTTGAGCGGTGGCAGCTGAGTAGCCGATGACTCGCCAGAGGATGAGTGGGAAGTAACCTGGTAATCAGAGTCAGATGGATTAAGAGGTTGACGAAAGCGGCCCGCTTTAGGACAAGCACTGACAAGCAAATTAGAGACCTTTGAACGGCATTTCCGAACCGGACTGTTCGGTAAACCGGCGGAGGTAACTACCTGGCCGCTGTGTCGGGTTGTGCGACGAGCTTCGTGCTGTTGGGTCTTCATAAGAAATTTGGGATCCAAATAAGTAAGAGGATGAGAAAATTTAACTTTCCGGTTTGCCTGATGGATTTTTAGTGAAGGCAAAGGTTCTGAATCGGAAGAGAGAATAATTACCTCTGCAGCATCAGCATGGCTGGCTTCGGCATCATCCTGACAAATATCATCATCAATAAGACGCATGAAGAATAAGCCAAGTGAGTCAAGCCCTACCTCAAGGTCCGGATTATCCACATCATCATCAGGGGCCGGGTTAGAGGATGCAGTGGTTCTTTTCCTGTGGGCAGTCTTCTTCACAGCTTTAGTCTTTTGCCGGGTTGCTCTTTCCAGTTTGTCTGGTTTTTCTGGTTTCTCCTGCGGCAGTTTCTTGCTCCAAAACGGATCATTGCCATGGTTACATAGACACTTATATTAAACAATGACCAGATATATCAATAGCAGATTTAGCAAAAAGAAAAATCAAACTCTTACAGCTGGCGGTTTGTTGGTGGCACAGAAGGGAAGCAGGATGGTTTTAGCACATATGTGTTCCGGTTCATTCAGCATCTTATTCACAGCCTTTGTGATTTCTTCATCGGTGAGCTGGATGTTGGAATGTCGCAGTGGGTCATCAACACTGCCAGTATACTCACACATCAAACCGGAGCGCTGACTAAGGGGAAGTATGCTCCATGATATCCAACAGCGGGCGAGATCAACCCCTGTTAAACCGTTGGCCATAAAGGCTCTGAGCTTCGACAATTGAGGAGCATATTTGCTTCTCTCCTGGGCAGTCAATCTTTGCGGAAAGGGGTGTGTATTGCTGAGCCGCTCCGGATGAAAGCCAGGCAAGGGATTTTCACCAGCAGGGGAGGTGTCTTTGCAATAGAACCATGTTTGATTCCACTCTTTGGGGTGGCTGTGCAGTTTGGCGTGAGGGTATGTGACCTCTTTCCTTTTTTGAATCGCCACGCCACCCAACTCCGTATTGGAGCCGTTAGTAAACTCAGTACGGCGGTTTAGATGGAAACAGTCTCTGAACAATTCCACTGTGGGCTCCTCTTGAAAGAACGCCTCAAAGAGCACTTGGAAGTGACACATGTTTGTAACAGAGTTGGGGCCAGTATCTTGTGGATGGAGTTGAAAATCGGCTAACACGTCCCGGTAAAATTTAGAACTGGGCGGCTTAAAGCCCCGGGCTAAGTGATCTACGAAAACGATGACCTCTCCTTCTTGAGGTGTGGAAGGGCATTCTTTGCCAGGAGCCCTCCAATGGATAGTATCTTTGCTGCCTAAGGCGCCGATCAGGACTAAATCGTCCAGTTGAGCCTCTGTGACGCGAGAAGGAACCCAGTTGCACTCATATACTTGCTTGGCCATGATGAAATCTACAAAGTAGATGATCCCGGTTCAAAAATGCATTGATTAAGGTACGTTGGTATGTGCAATGTTAAACCGGAGACAGATCTATCTAAACCAGAGCTTTATGAAGCAACAAAAACTGGCGGTTCAACAAAGGGGACTAATGGTATATACCGGTTTGGCAATTTTTTCTACAAAGTTAAACCGCCTGGTCTAAACATTGAAGCAGATGAGTAAGTTTACAGAAACATATTTCACAAGACTTCTCTACAGCAACGGATCTGAAGCAAGTTCAGAAAAGAAGGAAAATATTCAAGGTTCAAAAAAGAACAGTACTGAATCAATGGGAAGAGATACATATAGATCTATGGTCTTGAGGCTTGAAACTGAAGGCGGATGCTAAAACCTACCGCTACACAGAGCAAGGGTTCACAGACGCATCTAGGAGCTATCGTATGAACATGGAACAGGCGATGAACACTAGAAGAACATGAAACCCTAGAACAGATCTGTGTTGAAAAGAACAGAAGACTTACTGGAGATGAGAAAGACGCGGAAGGTTGCCGCGGTACTCTGGTGCACCTAGGTTGATGCAGCGGCCAAGGTTGATGCAGAGGTTGATGGTGGCGGCGGAGCTCCAAAGCTGGGCGATGGGAGGAAGACGAAGCAGAAGGGCATGGAGGGGAAAAAGAAATGACCCTTAGGTCCTATCTATAAGGCAAGGGACGGGAGTCAGGCGCGAAAATCAAGGGACCGAGGGTTTGGAAACGAAGATGTCGCCTTAATTGTCGCAGATCTATTGAAGTCCTTTATAACAGGTGACATCATGCCGGTTTACAACGACCAGAGAAGATGATATCACGGCGATTCAACAAACTACAAGAAGATATTGAAGATGAAGATTTTTGCTAAAGGATTGACATGAACATGTTCAAATCAATCTGGGGCCTAATGTTGGGGATATTAGTACTGGGCGTAAACCGGCCTATCTAGGCCGGATTAACTTCGTCAGTAGTTAAGTATGTTAAAACCCGAGAAGGCAGATAAGGGCTCAAGGCCCATGGTCGGTTCAAGGCCTGTAGCTGTAAACTGGCGTTAGTAGTTAACTTGTATTATAAGTTAGGAATAAGTAGAGACCAAATCAGACACATCTATGAGCCGGTATTGGGACTCTGTGAACCGACGGGCGTCACCCGTGTATATAAGGGGACGACCCGGCGGCGGTTCAAGGACAACAGACAATGACTCGAGACATAGGCGAAGCTTGTTTGCTCCCTAGTCATCGAAACCCCATCAATTCCATCACAACTAGACGTAGGCTTTTACCTTCATCGAAGGGGCCGAACTAGTATAAACTCTCTTGCGCCCCTGTGTCCTCTTTAACCCCTTCAAGCTAACCCGTCGCGATAGCTCCACGACTAAGTCCTTTATCTAGGACATCTGCCGTGACAAAACCACGACATGACCCGTCCAGTGGTAAACCACTAGGACACTTTCAAGTTATTGTATGCAGGAACACAAATCATCATGGACTATGCATAAATAGATCCCAAAAGTGAAACAAGTTTTCAAAATATCAAGCAACATCAGCATGCTCGATGGCATGACAGATAAAGGTGTTTCCGCTGTCTTATTACAAGGAGCTTCAAAACGGCCCAAATTGAATAATTGCTTTCAAGCAGTAGCAGACTATAGCTTGTAAACCGGTCGTCGGTCTAAGATGCTTCATCGAGACGGCTTGACGCTTGAGGGTCATCTTGTGCAGTCACATTTTCTTCATCCCTCCCAGACGCTGGAAATCAACCGTTGACCAATCAATTCCGGTTAAAGCTTGAAACACGGCCTCTTCATGGATAAGGCTGGAGGGATCAATGTCAGGAGCATAAGTATGCTTACGGATTGGAGGCATAAGTTCTTCAACTTCATGGATCACGGTAGGCTGTCTCTTTCCTTCAGCATCGTAAACCGGTTGGAAATGAGATAGGTTTGTGTCCTCCGCCAGTTTGCTGGCTATTGGCCGCATCTCCTTTGTCAGTTTTCGGAGGTCATCATTGTTGAAGTCTGAGCCGTCCTCCTTCACACTTGGATATCCTTTAATGATATATGCCGCTTCAAGATACGGAATCCATGCCTTGGCCCGGATTAGTGCGGTCGGTGCTCCTGCTCTTGCGGTTGCTTTCTTCAGTTCTGTAATCCGGGCAGGCAGCATGGCCAGCTTCTCAAGAGTTTCCTTTATCAACGATGGCGCCGGCTTGTTATATGCTACAACACAAATTGCATGTTGGGATCCAGAATATAGCTGTTCCATTAAGGTGTACGCCGCTTTAAGCTTCATCTGCATATCAGATCCCAGATGAGCAATGCAGGTGCCTGTCACGGTTTAGTATTAGTAAACCGGTCAATGATAAGATTTTATGAATTAGACAAATGGCATGCGGAGGGACTTACCAAACATAGCGGATGTCATGGCATCAATCTGCCGCTTCAAGCTGGTCAGTTCGTCTACCACTGGCTTCAGGGTTGTTTCTGGGTCCTCGGCTTTCCTGGTTAAACCGGCCTTTTCTGTTTCCCAGTCAGCATGCTCCTTGTTGAAGGTCTCTTTCAACTTCTCCATAGCTGCTAGGCCATTGGTCAACTCCTCTTTGGCTTTGGAAGCCTCTGCCTGTTGTGACTTTACATTCTCTTGAAGATCAGCGGTTTGAGCATCCCTCTTACTCAGCTCGGCCTGCAACGGCGAAGATATATCAACAACGGGATATGTATTTTCTAAGTACCAAGCGTATAACAAGTTATGCACTTTGTACTTGGGGGCTAATGCCTATTTGCTCTGTTATCAACAAATCTTTCACAAGTCTCAAGTACAATGCAAGCATTATCCTTAACACTTGGGGGCTAATGTACATCTGTTCAACGCTGACGTATTGATTCAAGACCCGGTTTACCTCACAAAGCTAAACCGGCCCTTGGGGCCTACACTGATGAAAACTACATGAATGCAATGATAAAAAATCGGTTTTGTTTTTTACTGAGGACTTGACATATTGAGGATCAGCATGCAAGGATTAAGATATTACAAAGTCCCAGTTTATGATTGACATCATAAACCGGCCCTTGGGGGCTACTTGGGCTGATGTCTATACTTTGGAATCAAGAAAGGAAAGGTGGTGAAAATACCTCATAGAGTTCCTTCATCAGGTTTACCAAACCGGCTTCATAATCACGGTTTGAGTGTAGACGGTTTAAGAAACCGGAGTGGAGTTCTTCAGCATTGAGATGGGAGTAGCTTGACAAATCAGTGCTCCATTTACCCCTCTCCATTGCAACACGCTCTTCCTTGGCACTATGTTTGGCCAAGATTATAGGATGGCCAGGAGAGCTGTGGCCCATACCGGTAATGATAACATCGTTTCCTTGGCCTCCGGTCATTTTTACAGGTGATGGTGGAGTGTCAGTGGCTCTCATTGGACTGGAAGACCTGTCGTCAGCCTGGATTGGATCTTCCGGTTCACTGTCAGGAACAGCAGTGTTAGTTTTTGGTTGATTATCAATATTCAGAGTTTGAGGGGTGGTTCATCAAACGTGGCTTCTGGATTTGGACCCTCCGGTTCAGCCGTCTGTTTCGGTTCACCCGTTTGCTCTGGTTCACGAACCACCTGGTCTTTGCGTGGATTGTTCACCCGAGCCTTTTTCCTGGGTCTAGCTTTGGCCCTAAAATAGCAATAGATGTGAAAGTTAAAGCACACTACAAGGTACGAACAACATCAAAAGAAGGAGTTCAAGTACTTACCCAGCTATGGTTTTGAGAGGAGGAAGTTGGGTCGCTGTTGACTCGCCAGAGGATGAGGGAGGTGTCGCCTGATAATTTGAATCGGACAGATTAAGAGGTTGTCGGAAATAACCTGCCTTGGGATAAGAATTGTCAGAAGTGGGGGAGACCTCAGATCGGCGCTTCCGAACCAGGGTGTCAGGTAAACCAGCCGAAGTGACCTGTTGGCCGCTATGCCGGGTTGTCCAGCGAGCCTCGTGCTGCTGTGTCTTCAAAATAAATGTTGGATCCAAGTAAGCAAGAGGATGAGAAAAAGCTTACTTTCTAGACCGCTTGACGGGTTTTTTGTGTTGGCATAGAGTCTGAACCGGAGGAAAGGGTAATTACCTCTACATCGTTAGCATGGCTGCCCTCCACGTCCTCCCGATAAGTATCATTGTTAATGAGATGCATGAAAAGGGAGCCAAGTGAATCAAGTTCTACCTCAACTTCTGGTTCATCTGCGTCGTCATCAAGTTCCATGCTGATGTGTTCAACTGCCTTCCGCTTTGAGGTTTTCTTGACGGCTTTTGTTTTGGGACGGGATGGCTTTGCCGCTTTCTCTGCAGGTTTCTTCTTCCAGAATGGATCATCACCCTATTTATAGACAAGCAGAAGATTATTTAAAGGTTGAACAGTTTAAAAAGATGTCAAAGATGAAAAGGAAGGACAGTACTTACAGATGGCAGTTTGTTTTTTGTGTAAAAGGGGTTCTGGCCGGTTTGACGACAGACAGATTCCGATTCGTTCAAATCTTCTTGACACTTTCAGTGACTTCTTCATCGGTTAATTGAAGGTTGATGTGATGTTGGGAGTCTTCTAATTCACCAGTGTACTCACACATTAAACCAGAGTGGCGGCTTAATGGCAAGATGCTCCAGGATATCCAGCAACACACAAAGTCAAAGCCTGATAAACTGTTGGCCATAAAGGTCTAGAGCTTGGCAAGTTGAGGGGCATATGAGGCCCGTTCCGCAGTACTCAAACGTTGCGGCAGTGGGTGAGTGTTGGAAAGCTGGTGGGCGCGGTAACCCGGCAGAGGATTCTCATCTTCAGGGGAAGTATCTATATAGTAGAACCATGTTTGGTTCCAATCTTTGGGGTGATTGTGCACCTTGGCATGAGGGAATTCAACCTCTTTCCTTTTTTGAATAGAGACGCCACCAAGTTCAGTGTTGGGTCCGTCTACGAATTCAGTGCGCTGGTTCAGATGAAAAAAGTCCCGGAATAACTCAGCAGTTGGTTCTTCTTGTAAGTACACCTCACAGAAGACTTGGAAATTGCATATATTAGACACTGAGTTGGGTCCAATGTCTTGAGCATGGAGCTGGAAACTGGAAAGCACATCCCGGAAAAACTTTGACCCAGGCAGTTTGAAACCATGGCCTATATGGTAAACAAATACCACTACCCCACCCTGCTTAGCGGTAGGGGGATTCTCTGTTCCTGGAACTCGCCACCGGATCTCATTCTTTTTGGGCAAAGTACCAATTCTGACCATTCTGTTAAGCTATTCTTCGGTAACCCGGGAAGGAGCCCAGTTGCAAGCATAAAACGGTTTGGCCATCGCAAACGAAAAGATGAAAGAAAATACCGGTTTACAAACCATTCATAGGAATACATAAGATGCGACGGAACAAAGACGTACAAGTATGTAAATTGTGCAAACCAGAGGCCGATACTATAATGAATGACAAGGCAATATCAGAACAAAGGAATGCACATATTGTTAAACCGGGTCTAACAATGGAGGTAAAGGGCTTCTCCGGTTCACCTTAGGGCTAATGGTATATGATAGATTGCTTTTACAAAGGTAAACCGCCTATGTGGTAAAGAGGATACAGATCTAAGGTGAAAAGGACTAAGTAAGGTAAAACAGATTTTACATTTTAGCATGGGAATTTCAGATCTGCTGTGGGTTGGATAATCAAAATATATTTTGGTCTAATCTCAACCGCTCAAAAGGTTCAGTACAGTTCAGATGAGTTTGATATCAAGCATATGCCTTAACAAGAAGAAAGGAGATTAAACTACAAACGGCGCTGAAAACAATCAGATCTAACTGGCCATTGGTATTACTGAAGGAGGAACAACTTCAAGCTATGAAGAACACCGAACCCTAATGGCGGATCTGGGGTAAGAAGAAGAGGAACTTACTGGTGCAGGAGGAAGCAACGGAGTATCACCATGTTTCTCTGGCACGATCAGGTCGATGCATCGGCCTTTGTCGAAGCAGAGGTGAAGCTCGGTGACGGCGGCGGCGCTCAGGGGCAGAGATGACGCGAGGAGGAAGAAGAAGTGAAGGAGACGAAGGGGAAAAACGAGAAGGACCCGTGGTCCTATTTATAAGGTGAAGCGGTAAAGCGACGAGTGCGGGAATCGAGGAGCTCAAAAATGTATAGTTAATAAGGGTGTCACCTCGATGGTTGGATATACATTAATGAAGGGAATCTTCGGCTTCAACGAATAGATGATGGTAGGGCAGTTTACTATGGATCTAAAGGATGACATCACGGCGGTTTACCAGATTTATATGAAGATGACTGGGCAAGAATTTTTCTAAGTATTGAAGATTGACATGAACGTGTTCAAATCAATCTGGGCCTAATGTTGGGGATATGATTAATGGAGGTAAACCGGCTAGGAGTGGCCGGGTTAGCTCCACGAGGATAGAAGCCCATGAAGACGTGAAGGTGGTGGCGTTTTACGAAGGCCCAAGGCCCAATGGCGGGTTAAAGCCTGTAGATGTAAACCAACGCTGTCATGTAACTTGTATTGTAAGTTAGAGGAATAGAGACCAAGCCGGATACATCTATGATCCGGCCTCGGGACTCTGTAAACCGTCGGGCGTCGACCTATGTATATAAAGGGACGACCCGAGTGCGGTTTGAGGACAACAGACAACAACTCGAGAGCCAGGCAAAGCGGATTCGCTCCCTGGTCATCGAAACCCTAGCAATACCAATCATAACTAGACGTAGGCTTTTACCTTCATCGAAGGGGCTGAACTAGTATAAAACCTCTCATGTCCCCTTGTCCGGTTTAACCCCTTTAAGCTAACCTGTAGCGATGACTCCACGACTAAGTCCTTTCATGAGGACATATGCCGTGACAAACCCACGACATCATGCAAGTTCTTTTCCATAAGAACGTACGACTATATTCGGAATACATGCCTACATTACATTGATGAATTGGAGCTAGTTCTGTGTCACCCTAGGTTATGACTGTTACATGATGAACCACATCCGGCATAATTATCTATCACCGATCCATTGCCTACGAGCTTTCCATATATTGTTCTTCGCTTATTTACTTTTCCGTTGCTATTGTTATCATCACTACAGAACACCAAAAATATTACTTTTGCTATCGTTACCTTTTGCTACCGTTACCACTACTATCATATTACTTTCCTACTAAACACTTTGCTGCATATATTAAGTTATCCAGGTGTGGTTGAATTGACAACTCAGCTGCTAATACTTGAGAATATTCTTTGGCTCCCCTTGTGTCGAATCAATAAATTTGGGTTGAATACTCTACCCTCGAAAACTGTTGCGATCCCCTATACTTGTGGGTTATCAATCCTTAACAATAAACTCATGTGCTACCATACTCTTATAATCTAGAACAATAGGAGGCAACAACTTTTCCTCTTTCTCATGATGTCTGATAGGTATATTAAAGTGTGCAGCAAGGCGCGAGGCAAAGATGCCTCCGAGGACGGGGCTCTTAGTACGGTTCAGATTTAACCGTTTAGCAACAATAGCGCCTAAACTGAAAGTAGTATCATGAAACAAGGCATGGAGCAAAATAACAATATCAGGGGCACTAAGGTTTCCACAGTTCCCGCGACCAATTAAGCATCTACTAGCGAATATTGCAAAGTAACATAGAACAGGAAAATGTATGCTAGTGATTCTTCCATCGGAAACTTTCCTCGTTTCCCCTACAACAATTGTATCAATAAATCCCTCCACATCATTACGATGTGGTTCCTCTATGCTGCCCTCAGAGGGTATCAAACAGACCCGACAAAAATTATAAAGTGACATCTCCTTATGCTCATCATATAAATAAAATTTCATCGAAGGTGGCGATCTCCTAGCATGGAAATGAAAATTTTGCAAAAAAATATTGGTGAGTAAGAGATACTGTTCACACTGGTCGTGGAGGAAGGTGGTGAGGCCTACATTCTCAGCCAAATAATAAAAATCTTCATGAATCCCGGCTTCTCTCAAGAACTCATCACAAGGCCATTCACATGGCCGAACCTCCGCAGTACGAGGGAGATTATACTTGGGCTTCTTGTTCTCTTCACTTTTCTTATCATTCGAGCTCCGGCTCGATGAGCCCCTAAAAATCACTTCATCTTTTTCTGAAAATTTCTAAAAAATTTAGTAACTTAAAATAAAAGTGAACCAAACTCAACAAAATTGATAGCAACTACTCCTACAAGTGCCTAGAGGCCGTACCATGCATTAAAACTACTTTTGACCACATAAATTTGACATGCAAGCTCAAGAACAGGGTCACCTAAGTAGCAAATATTTGAAATAAATAAAGCACTAGAACAAAAGCTAATTGGACCATTGGAGGAGTCATATACCGAAGAACAATCTCCCAAAGCAGTTTTGTGAATGGAGCTTTGAGCAGGGAGATCGAAAATGGCAGCAAGATGAGCTAGAACTCGGGTTTGAGTTGGTGGATGATTTTTTCTAGAGCAAGACAAAGTGTGTGGGTGCAAGAATAAGTGGAGGGGACCCACGTGGGGTCCACGAGGCACGGGGCGCGCCTAGGGGGGTGGGCGCACCCTCCATCCTCGTGGGCATGTGGCTGCTCCCCCTGCTGTGTTCTCAGTGCCTAAAATCCTTAAATATTCTGGAAAAAATCATATTTCATTTTCAGGGCATTTGGAAAACTTTTATTTTCAGGGTATTTTTTATTGCAAGGATAATTCAGAAAACAGACAGAAAAATACTATTTTTACTTTATTTAATATAAATAATAGAAAGTAAAAAGAGGGTATAGAAAGTTTTGCTTTCTAACTTCATCCATCTCATGCTCATCAAAAGGAATCCACTAACAAGGTTGATCATGTCTTGTTAACAAACTCATTTCGAATGACATGAAATCGGAGAAATTTCGAATAACACTAGGTTACCTCAATGGGGATATGCACATCCCCAATAATAAGAATATTATATTTCTTCTTGACAGTAGGAAGAGGAAATTCAAAACCTCCAATAATAATCGTTGAAATTTTTCCAATAGAATTGATACTGTGGACTTGAGGTTGCTTCCTCGGAAAGTGTACCGTATGCTCA
Organism: Triticum aestivum; assembly: GCF_018294505.1. Taxonomy (NCBI): domain Eukaryota; kingdom Viridiplantae; phylum Streptophyta; class Magnoliopsida; order Poales; family Poaceae; genus Triticum; species Triticum aestivum. Next base: position 87,852,927 of record NC_057794.1, on the reverse strand, counting down.
TTACCATTAACATGAAAGTGGCATTGCCTATGTTGCAATCAATAACAGCCCCTCCAGTATTCAAGAAGGGTCTACCAAGGATAATCGACATACTATCGTCCTCAGGAATATCAAGAATAACAAAGTCTGTTAAAATAGTAACATTTGCAACCAGAACAGGCACATCCTCACAAATACCGACAGGTATAGCAGTTGATTTATCAGCCATTTGCAAAGATATTTTAGTAGGTGTCAACTTATTCAAATCAAGTCTACGATATAAAGAGAGAGGCATAACACTAACACCAGCTCCAAGATCACAAAAAGCAGTTTTAACATAGTTTCTTTTAATGGAGCATGGTATAGTTGGTACTCCTGGATCTCCAAGTTTCTTAGGTATTCCACCCTTAAAAGTATAATTAGCAAGCATGGTGGAAATTTCAGCTTCCGGTATCTTTCTTTTATTTGTAACGATATCCTTCATGTACTTAGCATAAGGATTCATTTTAAGCATATCAGTCAAACGCATACGCAAAAAGATAGGTCTAATCATTTTTGCAAAGCACTCAAAATCCTCATCATCCTTTTTCTTGGATGGTTTAGGGGGGAAAGGCATGGGTTTCTGAACCCATGGTTCTCTCTTTACCATGCTTCCTAGCAACAAAGTCTCTCTTATCATAATGTAGATTCTTTGATTGTGGGTTATCAAGATCAACAGCAGGTTCAATCTCTACATCATTATCATTGCTAGGTTGAGCATCAGCATGAACATCATCATTAACTTTATCACTAGGTTCATGTTCATTACCAGATTGTGTTTCAGCATCAGAAATAGAAATATCATTGGGATTCTCAAGTGTGTCAACAACAGGTTCACTAGAAGCATGCAAAGTCCTATCATTTTTCTTCGTCTTCTTAGAAGAACTGGGTGCATCAACAGTAGTTCTCTGAGAATCTTGCTCAATTCTCTTAGGGTGGCCCTCAGGATATAAAGGTTCCTGAGTCATTTTACCCCCTCTATTCATAACTCTAACAACATTATCATTCTTCTTATTATTTAGTTCATTGAGCAAATCATTCTAAGCTTTAAGTACTTGTTCTACTTGAGTGGTAACCATAGAAGCATGTTTACTAATAATTTTAAGTTCACCTTTAACTCTATACATATAATCACTCAAGTGTTCAAGCATATGAGCATTATGTTTCAATTGTCTACCAACATAAGCATTGAAGTTTTCTTGTTTAACAATAAAATTATCAAACTCATCTAAGCATTGGATAGCAGACTTATAACAAGGGATATCACCTTCATCAAATCTATAGAGAGAATTTACCTTTACTACATGTGTCGGGTTATCAAGACCATGTATTTCTTCAATAGGTGGTAAATTCTTAACATCTTCAGCTTTAATACCTTTTTCTTTCATAGATTTCTTTGCCTCTTGCATATCTTCAGGACTGAGAAATAGAATACCCCTTTTCTTCAGAGTTGGCTTAGAAGTTGGTTCATGAAGTGTCCAATTATTTTCATTAGTCAACATATTATTCAATAGCAATTCAGCATGATCAACAGTTCTTTCCCTGAAAACACAACCAGCACAACTATCCAAGTAATCTCTGGAAGCATCAGTTAGTCCATTATAAAAGATATCAAATATTTCATTTTTCTTAAGAGGATGATCAGGCAAAGCATTAAGTAATCGGAGAAGCCTCCCCCAAGTTTGTGGGAGACTCTCTTCTTCAATTTCCACAAATTTATATATTTCCCTTAAGGCAGCTTGTTTCTTATGAGCGGGGAAATATTTAGCAGAGAAGTAATAAATCATATCCCGGGGGCTACACACACAACCAGGATCAAGAGAATTGAACCATGTTTTAGCATCACCCTTTAATGAGAACGAAAACAACTTAAGGTTAAAGTAATAGCGAGTTTTCTCATCATGAGTAAACAGGGTGGCTATATCATTTAATTTAGTAAGATGTGCCACACCAGTTTCAAATTCATAGCCATAAAAGGATCAGATTCAACCAAAGTAATTAACTCAGGATCGACGGAGAAATCATAATCCTTATCAGTAATAAAGATAGGTGAAGTAGCAAAAGCAGGTTCATATTTCATTCTAGCATTCAAGGATTTTTCTTTAAGCTTAGCTAATAATTTCTTAGTATCAGATCTATCATTGCAGGCAAGAAAGTCTCTAGCAGTTTCCTCATCCATAACATAACCCTCAGGCACAACATGCAATTCATATTTAGGGGGAGAATCTTCATCATCACTTTCATCAATATTATCAGTTTCAATAATTTCATTCTCTCTAACCCTAGCAATTTGTTCATCAAGAAATTCACCTGGTGGCACAGTATTATCAAGCATAGAAGTAGTTTCATCATAAGTATCATGCAAAGCGGAAGTTGCATCATCAATAGCATGCGACATATCAGAATGAATAGTAGGTGTAGGTGTCGCAAGTTTACTCAAGACAGAAGGTGAATCAAGTGCATAGCTAGATGGAAGTTCCTTACCTCCCCTCGTAGTTGAGCGGAAAATCTTGGTTCTTTGATCTTTCAAGTTCTTCATAGTGACCAGCTGATATAAATACCAAGTGACTCAAAGAATAGAGCTATGCTCCCCGGCAACGGCGCCAAAAAATAGTCTTGATAACCCACAAGTATAGGGGGTCGCAACAGTTTTCGAGGGTAGAGTATTCAACCCAAATTTATTGATTCGACACAAGGGGAGCCAAAAAATATTCTTAAGTATTAGCAGTTGAGTTCTCAATTCAACCACACCTGGAAACTTAATATCTGTAGCAAGGTATTTAGTAGCAAAGTAATATGATAGTAGTGGTAACGGTAGCAAAGGTAATATTTTTGGTTTTATAGTGATTGTAACAGTAGCAACGGAAAAGTAAATAAGCGAAGAACAATATGTGAAAAGCTCGTAGGCAATGGATCAATGATGGATAATTATGTCAGATGCGATTCCTCATGCAATAGTTATAACATAGGGTGACACAGAACTAGCTCCAGTTCATCAATATAATGTAGGCATGTATTCCGAATATAGTCATATGTGCTTATGGAAAAGAACTTGCATGGCATCTTTTGTCCTACCCTCCCGTGGTAGCGGGGTCCTATTGGAAACTAAGGGATATTAAGGCCTCTATTTAATAGAGTACTGGACCAAAGCATTAACACATAGTGAATACATGAACTCCTCAATTATGGTCATCACAGGTAAGTATCTCAATTATTATCACTTCGGGGTTAACGGATCATGACACATAATAGGTGACTATATACTTGCAAGATAGGATCACGAACTCACATATATTCATGAAAACATAATAGGTTCAGATCTCAAATCATGGCACTCGGGCCCTAGTGACAAGCATTAAGCATAGCAAAGTCATAGCAACATCAATCTCAGAACATAGTGGATACTAGGGATCAAACCCTAACAAAACTAACTCAATTACATGATAAATCTCATCCAACCCATCACCGTCCAGCAAGCCTACGATGGAATTACTCACGCACGGCGGTGAGCATCATGAAATTGGTGATGGAGGAAGGTTGATGATGATGATGGCGACGGATTCCCCTCTCTGGAGCCCCGAACAGACTCCAGATCAGCCCTCCCGAGAGAGTTTAGGGCTTGGCGGTGGCTCCGTATCGTAAAATGCGTTGAATCCTTCTCTCTTACTTTTTTTGCCCCAAACACGAATATATGGAGTCAAGATGGATCTGGTGGAGCATCAGGGGCCCACGAGGCAGGGGGCGCGCCCAGGGGGTAGGCGCACCCCCACCCTCGTGGACAGGGTGTGGGCCCCCTAACATGGATCTTTTCGCCAGTATTTTTTATATTCCAAAAATAATCTCCGTTGATTTTTAGGTCATTCCGAGAACTTTTATTTCTGCACAAAAATAACACCATGTCAATTCTGTTGAAAACAGCGTCAGTCTGGGTTAGTTCCATTCAAATCACCCAAGTTAGATTCCAAAACAAGGGCAAGTGTTTGGAAAAGTAGATACAATGGAGATGTATCATGATGTTCAAATATTACCGTGACCAGCTCAATTTCACCATTACCAGCAACAAACTTACAATACATGACTCAGGATATCACTAGAGATGTTTCCCATTTGCTATTTTTAGTGGATGCTAGCCCTATTGTACTTAACATGCCTATCCATGTACTTACGTAGGGTCATAACAGCCAATGCTTTTGTTTGCCGTCGAGGTGAGCTGCATCCCATGTCTTACAGTATTTCACATAACTTTTTCAATTGCACTTTAACTTGTACCATTTACTGGTTGAATATAGGTACACATGTGTAACACCCCGGATGTAATTTACCTTTTCTGTAGTCCAACTCTTGCCGTTTCCAGCCTAAGTTATTTTTTATTTTCCTTGGGTTTGGGTTTTTGTCTCCGTGTGTTGTTGCCTTTTTCATGCATCTCATATCATGTCATCATGTGCATTGCATTTGCATACGTGTTCATCTCATGCATCCGAGCATTTTCCCTGTTGTCCGTTTTGCATTCCGGTGCTCCTATCTCCTCCGGTGTTCTTTTCTACCTCTTTTCGTGTGTGGGGGTTAAACATTTCTGGATTGGACCGAGACTTGCCATGTGGCCTTAGTTTACTACCGGTAGACCGCCTGTCAAGTTTCGCGCCATTTGGACTTCGTTTGATACTCCAACGGTTAACCGAGGGACCGAGAAGGCCTCAGTTGTGTTGCAGCCCAACACCCTTCAAATTTGGTCCAAAACCCACCTAAAACCCTTCCATCATCTAGAGCGTTCGATCACGATCGCGTGGCCGAAAACCGCACCTCATTCTGAGCTTCCTAGCTCCTCCTATCCCTATTTATAGGTCTCCCCTCGAAATTTCCGGGTCTTCTCCTACCCTAACCCTAGTTCTTTTCGTCCCCGCCGCCACCGGACAAAATTCCACCGATGGACATGTTCATTTTCACCTCGCCACCGCCACTTGTCACCGTCTGATTCGCCCTCTCGGGCGCCCACATCGCTGCCGACCCCGCGGGCCCGCGAGCCCAGGCGGGGCCCTCCCGGCCCGTCCGCGCCCGCCCGCACGTCCGACCGTGCCGCCCCACTTCGTCCTCCGCACCGGCGAGT